>NC_136262.1:71430088-71510088 GCF_964187855.1 Myxine glutinosa
TTTTCCGGTTGTGGCTTCCGGTTCCGGTCACGTGGTTATCTTGCCGTGAAAGCATCTCTGCTTGGATATAAAACACGCAATCGTCGAAATACATTAGCGAGGAATCTCCTTGCTCCAGCCGGTGACGTCATCGGCGGGGATCCCCGCCTCCAGAGTGGCTGGTCACGTGACCGCCAAAGCGTGTCGCGCGTGCGGGTATAATGAGCTACACCTGTTGATCACGTGACCACGGAAGCACGCCTCGCTTGAGAGGCATGGCTTTCGGTTTGCGTTTTGCTTTATAAGGCGCGATAAATGGGCTTTTGAGTGTTAGCGGTTCATGGCGTTGACGGTTCATGACGGTTCATGGCGTTGACGGTCAAAAACCCATTACATCAATTTTACCAGGCACTGTACAGTAAGTACAGTGGACACCAAATGCACGGTGGAAGGCTAGAAGAAGAAGATCGTCCAAGACAAGTGAGAATAAGCCATACTTTGGAGATGACGTCATTCGCTGGTCCGATAACCAAAGATGTGGTATAAAAAACCAGGTGAGCTAACAATGCAGCAATGAAGGAATTCGGCCAAGGCACCGGCACACAACGACCTACCTACATCGAAAGACTCAATGCCAATGGTGACAGAAGCCAAGACGGCCGGCTTAAACACCGCCGAAAGACCACGGTGTACCAACTTACGATGCAGAACATCTTGCACTTAATATGATGACAACAGGTGCCATCCTCTGACGTACCATTACAGGTACAGGTACAGTACACGTGAGCACAGAGCAAAAGTTCACTGAAACCGAGATTAAGAAAAAAGAAAAAACACCTCGTGGTCCGTGCTCGATATCCGAGTTTCAATCTTTTCAAACACATGATGCTCTCGGTCACGGTATCTCCTGCGAGCTGCTTCTCCTTCAACCACACAAACAACAACTTCTCCATATCTTCATGGATAGAGGTCCAGTTTATTTCTTTACATTCTCTTGTATTATGTACAGTATATACGAGGTCGTGCTTGTTTATACATTATTTGTTATTTATAAAGTACATTTTTGTTATTTAAAAGCACCTAACAAAAAAAATTGGTGTTTTTTTTTTGAGGCTGGAACGGATTAATAGCATTTCAATGCATTTGAATGGGAAAATTTGCTTTGACTTACGAGCGATTTGGCTTACGAGCTCCGTCACGGAACGGATTAAACTCGTAAGCCGAGGTACCACTGTATATATATATATATATATAAATATATATATAAATATAACAATATATATATATATATAACAATATATATTGTTGCGAATATGGAATTTGACCTCCATATCCGCTTGTAAATATTCCCCTATCTTCTCCGATACTCCCCAACTCTCCCCTTACCCCATTCCCTAGTCCCATTGTCTGTAAACAACACCCATTAGAGCCGATCTTCCCCTTCATTCCCCCATTAAATGTCGTGCCCAGGTCCCCCGCACCACACGTAGACAATTATAGGACATCTTGCTAGTTATTCTTAATCTATGTCAGTTAAGGACTTGTTTCCATTAATTATGACTCTTCGTTGCACCAGAATGTGATGATATGGCACCAGTAGGAGTTTAGGACCTTCCCATACCTCCCCGCATCTCTTCCCATCATCTCAAGCTCCAACAACAACCACAACAACAGCGGCTTTGCGTCCTCACTCCGGCTCGGTTGGCCGCCATTGAACATGTGCTCGACGGGGTTACCCAGAAGGGGGCTCCCTGTCGGCCCCTCGTCAAGGGCGGAGCCAGTAACCCCCGCACCCAATGAGAAGCCATGGGCCGATGCCATATGGGGCGGAGCTAACGAGCGAGGGCGTGACTCCCCGCCGGATATACGCGGCCCCGCGCCGGACGTGACGTCAGATGCGCCCCGAGCTTGGAAGGACAAGACGCCACCCTCCCGAGCGCTGAGCGACCTCCCCGGCATCTCCACCAAAGTCGCGACCCACGAGCGCTGAGCGACCTCCCCGCATCTGCTGGACACCAACGTACGCGATTCTGTCCCTGAGCCAGGTGCACCTGAGCCATCGACTGCCGCTTTCCTGGCCATCAAACCCCGTGTGAGTGAGCCTTGTCCCGTTTATCTGTGGTCTGTCTAGGGTTAATATAAGAGTGTGTTTAAGTGCCCACCTTCCTATGTTTCCCTCTTGTCCTTGTAATCTAACCTTTTTCCGTACGAATATACTTGAGAACTGAACCCCTGGTGTCGTATTGTGTCATTATAACCCAGCCGGGTGTCTTCTCTTTCCTGTTGAGCCAGCATAGCGCGATTAGTCAACATTCGGGCACAATCGGGTAACTTGTACGGATACGGCGGCCATCCCGCTCGGCCCACCATACCATCAAAGTCGTATCTGTAACAATTGGTGTCGAGGAGTGGAATTCGGACCCGGGACTAAATTAGTTAGGCCCAAATTTTGGGAGGGAAAATCGATCCGGAGCGCGTACTGCGCTCGACAAAATCGATCCGGAGCGCGTACGGCGCTCGACAAAATCGATCCGGAGCGCGTACGGCGCTCGACAAAATCGATCCGGAGCGCGGGTACTGCGCTCGACGAAAGTATAACGGCGAAATTTCGAATTTGTTTTACGAAACTCGAATTTTGAAAGTCGCGCTATGGCGGATCAAGACGGCTGGGGTCCGGTAGGGGAGAGTGAAGCAGGGTCGGTCCAGGACCAAATTGAGACACGTGAGGAGAGCGAAACAGCGGGGGTAGCAGACGCGCGAAATGGCGCCTCGCACATAGCTACGTGGGCCGCACCCGCTGCACAAGTGGGAGGGATGGCCCAGATGCAGGTCCTCATGGAGCAATTTATGGCGCAAATGCAGGCGTCCCTCAAACTGCAGAGTAACCAATTGGGGAACCGGATGGATGCTCAGGGTGAGCGATTGGAGGACCAAATGGGGGTAATGGGGAACCGGATGGATGCTCAGAGTGAGCAAATGAGGGTTGATAGTGGGCGATTAGAGGGCCAAATGAGGGGTACCGGTGAGAAGTTAGACAATAATTTTGAGGAGTTAGACAAGAAAATTGGGAAGTTAGACAATAATTTTGAGGAGTTAGACAAGAAAATTGGGAAGTTAGACAATAATTTTGAGGGGTTAGACAACGGGATAAAAGAGGTGAAACATGGGTTAACGGGGGTAGAAAATAGAATGGCTGCCCAGGAGAATCAGATAGAGGGAGTGAAAAATGGGTTAGAGGGGTTAGAAAACAGTATGGAAGGCAAATTGAGGGACATGAGGGACCAAGCGGAAAGGGAAGTTAAACAAATGGAGCAGCAGATAGAGGGGGTCAGAATGGGGGTAGAAACCAAACTGGATGCTCACAGGGAGGAAATGGAGCAGATGAGGGTGGCATCTGGGCAGGAGATGCAAGTGATGGGAGAGGAGATCAGAAGAGGAGTGAGTGAGGAAGTCGGAGGAGTGCGCGAGGAGGTGAGGCACTGTAAGGAGCGCATGGAGAAAGAGGTGAGAAAGGGGACTGTAAAATTGCAAGGTGGTATAGAGGAGTTGACGCTGGGAGTAGAACAACTGACAGTGGGACAAAAGGAGTTGGGGGACCAGGTAAAGAAGAACACAGCGGTAATAGAGGGTTTAAAATCGACACAGAAGGAGATGAAAAAGGACGTAGGGGTAATTAAAAAAGAGTGTCAGGTGGTACGTGAGGGACTGACAACAAGGCTGGACGAGGTGATAGAGGTAATGGAGACGAAGGACCGACAGGTAAGGACGCACATGGAAACGGTCAAGGTAGCCTTGGAGGACGAGCTTGAGGAGACATACCAGGGAATAAAAGAAGTGAAGCACAAATTAGAAGAAGTGGAAGAAGGGATGAGCGAAATTAAGAAGCGACGGAGAGGGGATAAGAAAGAGATAAAAGAGGAGATAAAAGAATTGGTCCAAAGTCTGTGTTTGGATCGTGATGATGTGCTCATTAACCGGATGAGGGATTCGCAGGTGATGGAGGAGAAGCGAAGAGGAAGAGGACCCGGTGTAAGTGGTGACCAATATGGTCGTGCGTATGATGCGCCAGGGGATTTAAGAAGCTTGGGGATTGGTTTGGACCCGGGTGTTCGTGAGAGGCCGTTGGTGAAGTGTGCGACAGGTCTGGTGTGCGAAAAAGGAGGTGTGCGAGAAAGTCCGACTCTGGGGTGTGTGAGGAAAAAGTGCGTGCCAAGGAGTAGTGAGGGTGCTGGCGAGAATGAGTCGGTCGTAGCGCGTGTGCGAGGGGGCACATGGAAGCGCGGTGTGGTGAGTGTTGCAGAGGGTGTGACGGGAGAGTGTGCGCGAGAGAGGTGTGTAACGGACGGGTGCATGAGGAAAGAGTGCGCTGTCAAAGGCAAGGGAGAATGCACACCTGTGGTGAGTGTTACAGAGGGTGTAACGGGAGAGTGTGCGCGAGAAAGGTGTGTGACGGACAGGTGCATGAGGAAAGAGTGCGCTGTCAGAAGTAAGGAAGAGTGTCCACCTGTGGTGAGTGTTACAGAGGGTGTAACGGGAGAGTGTGCGCGAGAAAGGTGTGTGACGGACAGGTGCACGAGGAAAGAGTGCGCTGTCAAGAGTAAGGGTGAGTGCGCTGTCAAGAATGGAGGTGAGAGTAGTGAGAGTGACATGGAGCGTGAGTTAGTTGTGACAGGTGAGCGAGGATGTACACCTGGGATGGAAGGATGTACACCTGGAATGGTAGAGCGTGAGTGGGAATGCACGCTGGAGTTGGTGGTGAGGCACGTGGTTGGGTGTGCGAATGAGGGCACACCTGTGATTGTCACAGAGGAGGTGACAGAGGAGGGGGCGCGAAGAGGTGTTTTGGTGAGGTGTGCGAGCGACGAATGTGTGCCAAAGTGTTCGGTGGTCAGGTGTGTGACCAAGGCTGTGAGTGGAATGAGTGTACCTGGGTGTGTAAGGAAAGGTACGAGGAGCATGGGCACGGCTGGATGTGTGAGCAAGGAACGGGCTGCGGGGTGTAAGCGTCCAGGTGAAGCATCGACGTTAGACGGGGTAGAGTTTAGAACGACTTATAGCCGAATCGGGCCCTCGGTGCGTGCCGGGCCTCGCTTTGAACGGCCGCGTCCAGGCTCCACTAGGCGGAGCTGGCAGCCCGATAGAAAGGGTCGTCATGGCGACCACTTTTTGGTGAGACGTGCCGGCAGGTCGAGATCGGGGCATTGGATGGCTCCACGCCGAGGTGGTGCGTGGGATCTCGGCACGGGTAAGCCCCCGTCCCTGCACCGAGTGCCGGACGCATCCAGCCGCTGGCACAAAACAACCAGCATCCATTGCTTGGCTTTACGAAGCCAGGCTTTGGACAGGAATTGGCGCACCGAGAGGCAGTAGTGAGTAGACTGGGTGATGAGGTTAGTGTTTTGGACCCAAAATTAGAGAAAAACAAAATTTGATGATTGGCAAGGGATTGGCAGTAGTGATTGGCAGATGATGGGCAGTGATTGGCAAATTTTTAATTTGTTGAAATTTGACGTGCAAAATTGATAGTGAGAGACCCCCGATGTGGTGGGATGGCAAATCCACCATCCTTCCCATGTGTGGGGCAAAGGAGCAATAGCTTATGGGGTGTATGGCAGTGAAAACTAGCCCGGGTGGGTTAGGATATGGTGTGTAGGGATCTAGCGAAGATGACATTAGGTAACGTTAAGATTAGTTAGTGACTGATACCTGTAGTGGGGACGCAGGTAGATTAGTATGGATGATAATGACGAGGGCGCGCAATAGTTTAAAGGGACGACTGGGAAGCGCAAGTTTCAGAAGGGAGTAGTTAGCTGAGATGATGCTGTGTGTGTGAGAATTGAACAGGTGTGATTGCACAGGTGTGCAACTGGACAGGTGTGTGGAGCAGTGTATGAGTAGTGAGTGTGTGGATCAGCGCGAATGCGCTTGGGGAGAGAAGGGTGCAGGTGGCACCAGGTGTGAGAGCACAGGTGTGCAAGTACAGGTGTGTGGAGAGAGTTGGAGTGAGTGGTACGGAGTGGTGTGCATGGTGCGAAGGTGTGGATGGGGGAAGAGTGGACCCCCATCACGGATACCCGGGGCGGGTAGTGTAAGTGTTAGGTAGAGGGTGCAGGTAAATTGTGGTTGGATATTGGCATTTGTGGTGGGGTTGCAGAATGGTGTTGTGGATGGGTGCATTAGTGTTGTGGAAATGGCTGGGCGTGTAGCCTGTTAGTGTGTGTAGTTGGTTGGGCACTCCACCACTGTGAGGATGTCGGCCAGGTGAGGCCGCAGGTGGGCTCTGGGAGCCGGTAGAGTTGTGGATGGGGCCTGAGGATCCCGGGTGTGGATCGGGCAGCCCAGTGCCAGAGAGGGCACGGAGTGGGGAGAGAGCCAGAGGGCCTTCCCCAGGTAGTTAGGTTAGGGTGAGGAGCAGGTAAGCTCGGAGGCAACTGCAGTGGTGGAGGTGTGCAGGTGGGTAGACCCACTGGGAGAGGTACACGCCGCAGCCCAGAAATTGTGCGAGGGCACCGGGGGATGAATCGGGGGAGTGAGACCCCAAATTGAAGAGCACCACAGTTTGGCCAATGGGAATTGGTTTTTAGAACCCATAGTGTAAGAGGGCCAATGGTTTGGCCGGAGAAAGACCCCGGGTAGTGTAAAGTTGTTAAAGTCATTTAGGAAATAGTTAGGATTGATGAACCTGTCGCACCATACGCAGCCACTTGCCTGTGGTGATGATGATGACTCCACACCTGTGTTTTCTTTGTTTGTGTTGCAGAAATGAGAATTGCTGTTGGATTTGTGAGACGCATCACGACGTGGATGAGACATTGGGGTGATTCCATCTCTCCCTCCCTAGGAGGGACTGATGATGAATTGGTGATGGCAAATTTTGATGTTGAGTTGGAAATGGCAAATTTTGATGAGAGTTGAAAATGGCAAATTTGATTGGTTAGGAGGGAGAGAAGACGAATTTGGTATATGGGAGGAACGGGGAAGACAGTAGGGATGTTTGTGGATTTGTAAAGTAGATGTTTATGGGTAGTGTTGTGTTTTGTTGATACAGTAAGGGGTAAGGGAGGGGCCATGTAGGTTACCTGGTGGGGGGGGCGTACGGTAGGAACGTACCTGTCTCACCTGGTTCCCATGTGCCCCCAGTGTGCATCACCTTGCATTGCGTGCACTTTTGCGCCCTTACCACCTTACTCACTTGTCTGCTTCTTTTGTCTCCCACCTCCGAGGATCTGGCTTTGGGGTAAAGAGAGAGGAGAGAGAGGTGCTGGCGACGCAGTTGTGGGCCTGCACTTTCGCTGTTCGCTGCCTGGATCGGTACACCATATGGACCGCAATGTTTGTGGCCACCCACAATGGACCGCAGTTCGTTTGCGGCCAAGCACCACCCGGGGATGGACCTATGGGTCAACGTGGCACCTATGCCATACAGGTGAACCACTTTTAGTTAACCACCAAGTGCACCACAAGAAGAGCAAGAGACACCTGCAGGGTTAGGGGTTGTTGAAGTTATTTTTATTCCAATGAACAATGGTGACTGCACCGATTGGTGGTGGGGTGGTGCTTTTGATGCTCGGGAAGGGTGCTCTGCACGTTATTAAAGGCCGTCGGCCACAGAGCACTCGTGGGTTGGTGTATCGATGCTGGCAAGCGCGCTCTCTCTATGCATAACATCTGCATGTGTTCCTCCAAAAACAGGTCCTGGATCGTAGTGTAAATAGCAGCATAGTCTTGTAAATAATGCTCCCTACCGGCTGTATGTTTAGTTTGAGGATTCTTTCCGGATTCGGTTATCCTGTGGGTGTGTTTCTGTGAGGAGAAGGGTGCAACGTCGCAGGGGGACATATTTACTCATTTGTGAATATCTGTAAAACTGTCGCACTCAGGGTAGAGTTAATAGTAGAGGGAACTACATTGCGTGCCACACTAAAGTAGGTAAAAATTTATCGGGTCGGGACGCCCCGAGGGTAGAGAAGGGTGCAATGTTGCGAATATGGAATTTGACCTCCATATCCGCTTGTAAATATTCCCCTATCTTCTCCGATACTCCCCAACTCTCCCCTTACCCCATTCCCTAGTCCCATTGTCTGTAAACAACACCCATTAGAGCCGATCTTCCCCTTCATTCCCCCATTAAATGTCGTGCCCAGGTCCCCCGCACCACACGTAGACAATTATAGGACATCTTGCTAGTTATTCTTAATCTATGTCAGTTAAGGACTTGTTTCCATTAATTATGACTCTTCGTTGCACCAGAATGTGATGATATGGCACCAGTAGGAGTTTAGGACCTTCCCATACCTCCCCGCATCTCTTCCCATCATCTCAAGCTCCAACAACAACCACAACAACAGCGGCTTTGCGTCCTCACTCCGGCTCGGTTGGCCGCCATTGAACATGTGCTCGACGGGGTTACCCAGAAGGGGGCTCCCTGTCGGCCCCTCGTCAAGGGCGGAGCCAGTAACCCCCGCACCCAATGAGAAGCCATGGGCCGATGCCATATGGGGCGGAGCTAACGAGCGAGGGCGTGACTCCCCGCCGGATATACGCGGCCCCGCGCCGGACGTGACGTCAGATGCGCCCCGAGCTTGGAAGGACAAGACGCCACCCTCCCGAGCGCTGAGCGACCTCCCCGGCATCTCCACCAAAGTCGCGACCCACGAGCGCTGAGCGACCTCCCCGCATCTGCTGGACACCAACGTACGCGATTCTGTCCCTGAGCCAGGTGCACCTGAGCCATCGACTGCCGCTTTCCTGGCCATCAAACCCCGTGTGAGTGAGCCTTGTCCCGTTTATCTGTGGTCTGTCTAGGGTTAATATAAGAGTGTGTTTAAGTGCCCACCTTCCTATGTTTCCCTCTTGTCCTTGTAATCTAACCTTTTTCCGTACGAATATACTTGAGAACTGAACCCCTGGTGTCGTATTGTGTCATTATAACCCAGCCGGGTGTCTTCTCTTTCCTGTTGAGCCAGCATAGCGCGATTAGTCAACATTCGGGCACAATCGGGTAACTTGTACGGATACGGCGGCCATCCCGCTCGGCCCACCATACCATCAAAGTCGTATCTGTAACAATATATATATATATATATATTGTTATATATATATTTATATATACTAGGGCATTGCCCGTACGTGGGTGCCCGTTCCTTGCCAAAAAAAAAAAAAAACGCTACCCGTACGCTCTACCCCGCCCGTACGCCCGTAAACAAAAAATAACAACGCTCTTCGCTTCCGCCCTTCGCTCTGACTGAATTGGGAGAAATAATGCGCATAAGAAATCGAATTACGTACCGTAATGGCGGTCAGCTCGTAACGCGCACACTGTCCGGAAGTTCGCATATCGCATATCTATCTATCTATCTATTAATGCCCATTTATTCAATTATCGCCAACGTATTTTGGCTTTTTGCAATTTAATCGCAAGGAAAAGTAGAAAGAGAAGAGGGAAAAAAAGAAAAGCCTTGCCTTGCTGCAAACAGCTGCTGCAAACAACAACAACATGGAAGGCTGCACTGTCCGGAAGTTGGCATATCGCAGTTACGATTATTTTAGTGTTAATGGCCAATTATTCAATTAGCGCCAACGTATTTTGGCTGTTTGCAATTTAATCGCAAGGAAAAGTAGAAAGAGAAGAGGGAAAAAAAGAAAAGCCTTGCATTAACGCATTAACGCTTGCATTGCATTAACGGTTCGGCACACGTGATAGCTCGCTGCTCTCTGATTGGTTGAAGCGTTTTTTGGACATAGCTCGGTAGGTACTTGTCCGATTAATTACAAACCTTGAAAAGGCACATCCTCGGGTCCCCAGCAATATACCTGGCAAGTTTCAAGTATATCGGACCCGTGGTTGTCGAGAAACAGCGGTCACAGACACACAGACACACAGACAGACACACAGAGATTGCTGGAATTATAGATAGATATATATATATATATATATATATATATATATATATATATATATATATATATATATATATATATAGATATATACATATATATATAACAATATATATATATATATACATATATTGTTATATATTGTTATATATATATATTGTTATATATATATATTGTTATGTCTGTTAGGGTAGTAATATGTAGAGCAGATAGATCTGATTAGGTAACATGCTTCGTCTGTCACGGTAAGGAAAACTACCTGTAATAAGTTCTTCATGTGTAGGCGTTTGTCGGTAAGGAGTATACTTGTGAACCTACCAGGAGGTTTGTGTGTTAAGTAGAGTTAGGGATTAAAGAGTAGCGCCCTTGTATGTCTCACCTGGTCAGCCAAACCTGTCCCTTTTGGCACCGCAACCACATAGACATTCCAACAGGTCCTTAGCGCAACACTAAGTAACACCCTTCCCTGACGAGACTGTGAAAGAGAACCGGCAAAAGGAAACCAGGCCGGGACACCGCCGATAATGGCCGCCGCCATTTTCACCTCCGACAGGCCTAACCAGATAGAGCGCCACGTGCTCTGACCACACCACAGGCCTGTGATTCGGTGAAGGCCACTGATTGGGTGGCGCGCCAATGCTGACGTCACCGCCGCGGAGTGATACGAGGGGCGGCAGGACTTTCGTGGCAAGGGAGTGAGTTGGCCAGAAGGGAGTTCGGACAGGGAGAGAATTGTGAGAGTTGCTTCGAGAGAGAGAGAGAGAGAGAGAGTTGCTTCGAGAGAGAGAGAGAGAGAGAGTTGCTTCGAGAGAGAGAGAGTTGCTTCGAGAGAGAGAGAGAGAGAGAGAGAGTTGCTTCGAGAGAGAGAGAGAGAGAGTTGCTTCGAGAGAGAGAGAGAGAGAGAGAGAGTTGCTTCGAGAGAGAGAGAGAGAGAGAGTTGCTTCGAGAGAGAGAGAGAGAGAGAGAGTTGCTTCGAGAGAAAGAGAGAGAGAGAGAGAGTTGCTTTGAGAGAAAGAGAGAGAGAGAGAGTTGCTTCGAGAGAGAGAGAGAGAGAGAGTTGCTTCGAGAGAGAGAGTTGCCTTTCGAGAGAGAGAGAGTTGCTTCGAGAGAGAGAGAGAGAGAGAGAGAGAGAGAGAGAGTTGCTTAGAGAGAGAGAGAGAGAGAGTTGCTTCGAGAGAGAGAGAGAGAGTTGCTTCGAGAGAGAGAGAGAGAGAGAGTTGCTGAGAGAGAGAGAGAGAGAGAGAGTTGCTTCGAGAGAGAGAGAGAGAGAGAGAGAGATGCTTCGAGAGAGAGAGAGAGAGAGAGTTGCTGAGAGAGAGAGAGAGAGAGAGAGAGAGAGAGAGTTGCTTCGAGAGAGAGAGAGAGAGAGAGTTGCTTCGAGAGAGAGAGAGAGAGAGAGAGAGAGTTGCTTCGAGAGAGAGAGAGAGAGAGGTTGCTGAGAGAGAGAGAGAGTTGCTTCGAGAGAGAGAGAGTTGCTTCGAGAGAGAGAGAGTTGCTTCGAGAGAGAGAGAGTTGCTTCGAGAGAGAGAGAGAGTTGCTTCGAGAGAGAGAGAGAGTGAGAGTGAGAGTGAGAGTGAGAGTGAGAGTGAGAGAGAGAGAGAGAGAGAGAGAGATAAGGAGTTGCTTCTGGCAGTGGGTCTTGAGACGCAGTCGGTTCAAGAGGTGAGCGAGCCGGAAAAAGAGATCAGCGAGCGCCGAGAACGCGATTGTTGAGTCTGGCAGTGGGTCTTGTGCCGAGTGAGTCTTGAGACAGAGTTGGTTCAGAGCAGTTGCGTCTGGCAGTGGGTCTTGCGCCGAGTGAGTCCTGAGACGGAGTGAGTGAGTGAGTTGGCAAGGAGAGGAGTTGGCCAGCAGTGGAGTTCGGACAGGGAGAGAATTGGGAGAGTTGCTTCGTTGGCCTGAACTTGGCTCGAAGTGGCACTTGGCGTGCAGTGGACTCGCGCTCTCTTCCCTTTTGCCGTTCTTCGTTGTTCTGTGTTCGTGCTCGAGTTGAGGGTCGACCTCGTTTGGAGCCGCTAGCCTCCGTTGGACACGCGGTGCTTTTCCTGCTGTGGGACCTCGTGGTGCTGGGAGCGGTGCTGGTGCTTGGAGCGGTGCTCGGTGCTTTGGAGCTTGGTGCACGGACCTCGTGGGAGCGGCGAGAGGCTTGGAGCGGGGCCTGGTGGCACGCGAGCAGGGCCGTGTTACACGCAAGACTACAGACAGATAAGACTGCACACTACATTACCTTTCCCAATTACACGACGAACGTGTTGTTTTATTAATTCCATTCCTCGTCTTGTTTCTGAAGTCGGTGTGTGGGATCCCAATTTAGTTACCTTATTTTATTATCGGCGCGTATTTTCCTGTCCTTGCTTTTATTTGTAATAAACCATGGTATTATTTTCTATTCCCCGTTACACCTGTGCCCGCTTGAGTTAATCCCCTTACAGGACCGGAGCTACGTCGGTGCGCTGAAGGTAAGCTTTTGCCGCAGCCTCCATTTTCCTTCATCCTCCGCGCGACGTATAGCCGAATCCGTGTTTGGTAGTTGCCTCCGAATAAGACCGTTTAGGCTATCCGCGACTCTAGTGTTAGCCGGAGTTGCGCGACTATATATATTTAGAGGTGTGATTGGAGGTGTGAGGCAGGAGCACCCCATGTAAATATATATATATACATACACACACATACAGTCATGGAAAAAGTAAGTACACTCCATGTAAAGATTTGACTTTTTCAACATATTTCAACATACAGCTATTTGATCTTCATCTATCTATAATTCCACTAATCTCTGTATGTCTGTAACCGCTGTTTCTCGACAACCACGGGTCCGATATACTTTTAACTTGCCAGGTATATTGCTGGGGACCTGAGGATGTGCCTTTTCAAGGTTTCATATTAATCGGAGAAGTAGTTACCGAGCTATGTCCAAAAAACGATTCAACCAATCAGAGAGCAGCGAGCTATCACGTGTGCCGAACGTGGCGAACAGACTCTGCTCGGACGGCACATTTGAGAGCGTATTCATTTATTTCACGTTGGCAAACTATGTTGCCGTTAAACTATGTTTTAAAACTAATTAAAACTACTTTGCGATTCTTTCGCTTTCCTGCGCGTTTGTGCACGCTATGGCGATTTCTTTACCAAACTCCGCAAGCCGTTCGCTTTGGACCAAACCATTTCATGTAAATAGAGGGGGGGGATTGTCACCGTACTCGCAAGCCGTTCGCTTTGGACCAAACCATTTCATGTAAATAGAGGGGGGGTTTGTCACCGTACTCGCAAGCCGTTCGCTTTGGACCAAACCATTTCATGTAAATAGAGGGGGGTGATATAATTTTAGATATATATATAGTACGGGCATGCCCTAGTTTCAACAATATTGATAGATAAAGGTGATAAAATATAACAAATATCATGAAACATTTACATTTTGTAGTCCATTGTATAATTTAAATAAACATAAATGCAAATTTCGCATGTGGAAAAAGTAAGTACAACCTTGGCTCTAATAGGTGGTATTGCCCCCTTTGGCAGAAACAACATCAAGTAGGCGTTTCTTATAACTCTCTACCAGTCTCTGACATCGACTGGGAGAAATTTTTGCCCACTCCTCCATGCAGAATTCTTTCAGCTGTGCGATGTTTGAGGGGTTTCTTGCATGCACAGCTCGTTTCAAATCCCTCCACAACATCTCGATGGGATTTAGATCCGGGCTTTGACTTGGCCATTCCAGAACCCTCCATTTCTTTCTTTTCAGCCATTCCTTGGTGGATTTACTAGTATGTTTAGGGTCATTGTCATGTTGTAAGGTCCACCTTGGGTTGAGCTTCAACTTTCCAACAGATGGCCTCACATTATCCTCAAGCACCCTCTGGTACAATTAAGAATTCATAGTGGATTCTATGATGGTGAGCTGCCCAGGCCCTGATGCAGCAAAGCTGCCCCAAACCATAATATTTCCACCACCATGCTTTACCGTTGGTATCAGGTTATTGTGGTCAAATGCTGTCTTTGGTTTTCACCAAACATGTCTTCTGGTACTGTGGCCAAATAGCTCTACCTTTGACTCATCTGTCCAGAGCACATTGTTCCAGAAGTACTGGTCTTTGCCTAGGTGTTCCTTTGTCAAACTTTAGTCTTGCCCTGATGTCCTTTCTGGACAGCAAAGGTTTCCTCCTGGCACACCTCCCATGTAGATCAAATTTGTGCAGCCTCTTTCTAATGGTAGACTCGTGCACTTTGACATCAACAGTGGCAAGACCTACCTGTAGGTCCCGTGATGACATTCTGGGGTTCTTAGAGACTTCTTTCATCATCTTGCGGTCTGCTCTCAGGCTGAACTTGCTGGGGCGGCCTGGCCTGAACAAGTTGGCAGTTGTTTGGAATCTTCTCCACTTGTAGATGATCTTCCGGACAGTCGAAAGATTGATTTCAACTTGTTTTGAGATCTTTTTAAATCCCTTCCCAGACTCGTAGGCATCTATAACCTTCTTTCTGAAGGCCTCAGAGAGCTCTTTTGATCTTGGCATGGTGACGCCGCACACTTCAACAACAAAGGGCAAACCAAACTAAATGTCTGAGGTTTAAATAAGACAGGTTCCTCCAAGATCCTCTCTGACGTTGTTCTAATCATTTGCACCT
The DNA here is from genome assembly GCF_964187855.1 of Myxine glutinosa. Lineage (NCBI taxonomy): Eukaryota > Metazoa > Chordata > Myxini > Myxiniformes > Myxinidae > Myxine > Myxine glutinosa. The sequence continues at coordinate 71,444,594 of NC_136262.1, forward strand.
GAGCTGGTGCACTGATTCTAATTTTAGGTATTTGAAGTCATGATAAATGTAGGGGTGTACTTACTTTTTCCACATGCGAAATTTGCATTTATGTTTATTTAAATTATACAATGGACTACAAAATGTAAATGTTTCATGATATTTGTGATATTATATCACCTTTATCTATCAATATTGTTGAAATGAAGATCAAATAGCTGTATTTTGAAATATGTTGAAAAAGTCAAAACTTTACATGGGGTGTACTTACTTTTTCACGTGACTGTATATATATACAATTACATACGTAGTTACCATCTTGTGCGGTTCCTTGACAGGGAACGTGGTTAGCTGGCTCCTGTGAAGGTGTTTTTGACTTTAGTGACCAGTTGCCTGTAATTGGGTGTCCGCCTGTCAGTGGTGACTCACCTGCGATACAAGTCTGGGAGATTGGTTGGTGGAACAGTTGCAGGTAAGGGAGGTGTTACTGGAGTCAGCTGTAACCGCCAACCGAGTGGGGTGAAGAGACCCTTCCTGAAATCACCATTTCAGGATTGCTATAAGATCAATCTAAGAAACGACGCATTCAAGCCTACTCTGTAAAAGGTGGAACAAAACCCAAACAAACTCTTCTTACAGTGCACACAGTAGAGAATATGGAATGCTTAGCATAATAGGAGCCCTAATAGGGGGTGAAGTGGAGGGAAGGCTTGTGGTACTGGCCAATAATTTCTGGCAGGTGAATAGATGGTACAGCAGTGGATCTTGGCCTTATGGGCTCTAACGATAGCACACATCACAAATTGAGTGCGACAGACAGACTGATTTATGGACCGGTGAGTCCCGACAATACAATATCTACATTCTACACTGTGGAAGAAAAGCCTGTTGTTGGCTTAGCGGTTAGGGTGCCGGCTTGGGATCCTAGGATCCTGGGTTCGAATCCCGGTCGATCGCTGAATTAATGCCAGGGGGGTTGACTCAGCCTGTCATCCTTCCGAGGTCGGCAAATTGAGTACCAGCTTGCTGTGATGAATGATCACGGTGTGTACCCCGATTTAGAATAGATACACAGTATCCCTGCGCATTGTAAGAGCGTGACCAAGGGTTGGCGTCAGGAAGGGCATCCGGCCATAAAAACCTTGCCTCAGACAGGGAACCATGATTGTCATGGGGCCCGCAAGGCTAACCCCCGCTCTAGCGGGGAAAATGGCCTTAAAACGATCATTCATTCATTCATTCTACACTGTGGAAGAAACGTGGCATAGTGCTACATGAAAGAATAACTGGACATCGTCTGAATACTTTCTTGGCTACGTCTTTGCAGCATGCCATGCACATGAATAAAAATACATTTGGGTGTGCTCGCAGCTTTCCCACTCATCTAAAGCTAGGATTGCCTCTCTCATTAATTCCATTCAAAGGGCAAGGCATATGTGGATATTTAGTACATAGACAAAATGAACCAATTTTAACCAACATACAAAAGACAGGTGCATCTATAAAAAGAGTAATAGCTGGAATAAGGAGAAGATGGAAACAGGGGGGTTACGAGTGCACTGACGATACGGATTGGTAATAGCCTAAGTACCGGACAGTCTACAATTACATATACAGTCACGTGAAAAAGTAAGTACACCCCATGTAAAGTTTTGACTTTTTCAACATATTTCAACATACAGCTATTTCATCTTCATTTCAACAATATTGATCGATAAAGGTGATATATAATAACAAATATCATGAAACATTTACATTTTGTAGTCCATTGTATAATTTAAATAAACATAAATGCAAATTTCACATGTGGAAAAAGTAAGTACACCCCTACATTTATCACTACTTCAAATACCTAAAATTAAAATCAGGTGCACCAGCTCAGGTACAAATGATTAGAACATCGTTAGAGAGGATCTTGGAGGAACCTGTCTTATTTAAACCTCAGACATTTAGTTTGGTTTGCTCTTTCCTGTTGAAGTGTGCGGCGTCACCATGCCTAGATCAAAAGAGCTCTCTGAGGCCTTCAGAAAGAAGGTTATAGATGCCTACGAGTCTGGGAAGGGATTTAAAAAGATCTCCAAACAATTTGAAATCAATCATTCGACTGTCCGGAAGATCATCTGCAAGTGGAGAAGATTCCAAACAACTGCCAACTTGTTCAGGCCAGGCCGCCCCAGCAAGTTCAGCCCGAGAGCAGACCGCAAGATGCTGAAAGAAGTCTCTAAGAACCCCAGAATGTCATCACGGGACCTACAGGTAGCTCTTGCCACTGTTGATGTCAAAGTGCACATGAAGATCATGATGAAGATCAAATATTGATATGTCCACATATGTTAAAAAAATAAAATATCATTTCATGGGGTGTACTTACTTTTTCCAGATACGAAATTTGCATTTATGTTTATTTAAATTATACAATGGACAAAAAAATGTAAATGTTTCATGATATTTGTTATATTATATCACCTTTATCTATCAATATTGTTGAAATGAAGATCAAATAGCTGTATGTTGAAATATGTTGAAAAAATCAAAACTTTACATGGTGTGTACTTACTTTTTCACGTGACTGTACAAGAAAGGAGATGAACTCCTTTCATCAGAAAGGAGATAAACTACTAGTGTTCAGTACATGACAAATTTCCATGCACTATTAGAGGGGGAGGGTTTAGAGAAATATCCACCACATTTTGAGGTTGTAAACAGGGAATAAGGATTGGTCTGTTTAGTTCAGCAAAATGGTAATGGCCTCTACCTCGGGGACTCACGGTGTCCCTATTATGCTGAGCAGGGGAAACAAGAGGTAACTATTATGCGACTCACCGATGGGATAGAGATAGGAATAAACATTGAGGAAAACAACTTTGTGGCACCGCAAGCTCCACGAAACGGTACATATTTTGTTTGTGGGCATTACTGGGCATAGAACATACTCATGGCTACCAGTGGGGTGGCGAGGGTCATGCTTCCGGCATATGTAATTCCAAATATTCGTATTCTGGATCAATCACCTTTCATATCACAGGATAGACAGAAATGGTCTATTTTGGGAGTTGAAAGATTCTTCATGATAGCCTTTCCTTTTGATGGAGATGGGAAAGTGGCTCATGAACTCACTGGTATGGCAGCTCCGTTAGAAAAACTTGCGAATGATACAGCTGAAGGATTCACTTTGATGATACAGATTCACTCACAATGACACAGCTAAATGCTGAGATGGTTGTGATGAGGACGGTGGTCATGCAGAATTGCATTGCCCTCGACATATTACTAGCGGCACAAGGGGGAACATGTGCTGTTGTGGGGTCTGAATGTTGTACTTACATCCCAGATAACTCAGAGCAAATTGATAATCTGGCTACCAAAATTAAGGCAGAAGGTCAGAAGTACCATGATTACTACAAAGGATGGTCGATAGGGTCATGGCTAACTAGTGTGCTTGGAGAAATAGGAGCAAGCATAATTGACTTTTTGTTAATTGGCTTGGTAATATTCCTAGGAATAGTACTGGTAATAGCTTGTCTGAAGGCTTTGATAAACATTTGTCTAAGGAAAACAGCGACCTCTGAGATGGTACTTCGAGGGTAAACATATAAAACGAAAGATCCATATAAAAAAATTTTTTTTGGAAAGCCTAAAAAAAATTGTCAAATCTGCGAATAAAAAGAAGCATGATTGTGAACCAATGTCTAAAAGTTATGGTATAAGGCAGCAAAATTCCATGATTATACAATGGGGGGTGTGTTTTTAATGGTTAGGAAATATATTTGGGGGATTAGCAGCCAAATACTCCAATATCTGTTCATTGGATTGGTAATTGTGTTGGCAATCATTGTGGTAGTGGCTTGCATAAAAGCCTAGGTGACAATTTGCTTCAAAAGATTAGGTAATTTTGAAATGGTGCTCAGAGAGGAACCACATATAAATCCAAATGAAGAAATATCTGAGGAAGATCCTTATGATGACTTGGAGTATGAGATAAAACGACTGAAAAAAAAAATACAGATGGATAGTGTGGATTCAGAATAATGTTTGTGAACCAATCTCACAAAAAAAACTTTAACTGTGAGGATTGGTATTTCATGTATTGTTTCCCAAAACTAGCAGTATTTGCAAGAACTGCTGATTAAGGTTATTAAAAAACTTACAAAGAACCTGTGTCAATGAATATAATTTTCATAGTTAATTTTGGGCTCGGTACCATGGTTATGATATTTCGAACACAATTATGTACTATTAATGATATCCTGATTATTTATACTTGATTTGAGTACCGATGAGTTGCATGGAACACTCGCTCCATACTTGTTTGACAAATAATATGAAAGAAAGTACGTTTTAGTGTGGTATGAAGTGTAAACCCGTGCGATTTGCATGCTAAAATTGATTTTTTTGCATTGTTGGATTAATTCGAGGTCAAAATATTGAAAAATAATGGGGTTCAAATTTTCCGACCCCCGCACCCCCTTTTATGGGGTGTTTTGTTTCCAGTGACCCCCGGGACTAACCATGCGACTTTCTCCCCTAACAACTGAGAGATTTTATCGATCTCGGGGTCGTTAGAGAGGTTTTCGATGACGCTAAATCCATTTATGATACTTTCGAAGCGACCGGAAGTGGCGATCCCAGATTTCCATTCACCAAAGATGCTAAGGTCAAGGTCATTTCAATTGTAGCAATAAACTTAGGCATGTAATACCTCTTTTTTATGGTTTTCAGGCACAGGAAGACGTTTGGTGCAGTTCTTTTTGCGATCTAGATGCCCTGTCGCGAGATAAGGACAAAAAAATATTGGTAAAATGCTCAAGGCTTTTTTTTGTTTGTATTTCAGAAAGAAGGCTGACAGAGACTAGTACAAAACCATCTAGAGGTCATCTCTGAGAAGAACAGCGTGTGCATCATCTGCAATGAGGGAGCTACATCAAAGAAGAGACTGATAAACAATCCTGATATGATTGGCGAACTTATTTATTGTGCTAACGAGCGACTGTCTTTGGGTCAGGGTGATATTAAGCGACTTACAGATCGGTTAGCTAGCTTAGGTGAATCTGAACGGAAATCAGTACGGTATCATAGCGAATGTCGAAAACCCATCGTCAACACAAGCATGATTGAACGGCTAAGGGTTAAACGAGTCCGGTTTGATTCTCCTGCATGCCCTGCGCGTGGGCTTGGACGACCTTCCAGTGTGGCTGACTCTACCCGACCTAAAAGAACAAAAACCATCCCGAAGGAAAAGGTGTGTCTGTTCTCGTCATGTAGCTTTTGTTCTAATAACATATCAGAACCTCTCCATCGCGTTTACTGACAAGATGGGTGAAAACTTCCTCGAGATAAAGCTCAAGACTCAGGATGACCGCATCAGAACTTGCGTGTCCGAGTTAGAAGACGCTGGGGATGCCTCTGCTCTTGAAAAATACTATCATAGGAAATGTTTACGATACGCGCAGCGCACTTTAACGCGAAAAGATCGTAGTAATACCCAGCTTATTGGCTCTCTATGTGATGAACAGTTGCTTCTCTCCGTCCAAAATACTCTTACTGCGGACGATCTTACTCTGAACATGGCTGAAGTGAATGGTGCATATTTGTCCATTTTGAAGAGGTATAATGTAGAGATCAATCAGACAACCAACTACCGCAAGCATTTGAAAAAGCTCATTACTGAACGGCTTCCGAATATCCAGTTCGTCCAATCACTACGCAAAAATGAGCCCGACAACCTCGTTCTTTCACTGGCGGTTAGGAAGGCCATGCAACTGAGGTCTGCACAGCTGGATAACGACGACACAGTTGGCAACTTGAAGAACCAGGCAAACATTCTAAGGGAAGAGATAATGCAGCATCGAAGCTGGTCGTTCAGGGGAATGTTTGAAGACTTTGAGAATCCTCCACTTCTCCAGTTCTTCCTCACTCATCTCCTATTTGGCCGTCATGTTCTCAAAGTTTCTGAAATGCGCAATGCACAAGTGGACGAAACTGTTGATGTTGCTTGCCAGTTTCTCGTCCAGAATACTCGAACCGATCGCCAGGTAAAGCATCAGCCAAAACAAAACGAAATCTTTCAGCAAACTGCCCAGACGCCCCTCTCAATAGGCTTGCCGCTCACCATTCATTCCAGAGTTCGTGACAAAAACCTCGTCAATAACCTATCAGAAGTTTACATTGGGAGCGACTACCAGGGGCTCCTTGATCTCGAAAAGCGCATAGAGCAAGGCGTTCTTCAGCAAATGAAGGAGGCTGGTGGATTTTGTCTGCCTGATTTCATCAAGAAGGGATTGAACATCTGGTTCGCTGTTGATAACATCGACCTCTTAGAAGACACACCGACTGGACAGAACACATTCCATGGCACAGTGATCGTGATCAACCAGCGAGCAGAAGATGGCGAGCCCATCAACCAACCACTTGTCATCCCAGAGAAACTTCTCGCACCGGTACCACTCGCGTTCGAAGTCAAGTACCTGCAAGAGCCAATCATTAAACCTAAACCAATTCGATTTGAGGTCTACCATTTAGAAAAGCGGAGGAGTAAGATGTCCAAAGACTTCACTCACACCTGGGCGCTTGCCAACTACTATGGTACTGATGACAGAGGTGGTGAAAAGCTAAATGACCAACGTGTGGAGAATATAGAGCAGCAAGAGACTGAAGAACTGCAAGGTCAGACCGCAGGTCAAAACCCCAGATATTCCGACGATCCTATTCTTTCAGTGACAAAACGAATCCTTAAAGGTAAGGAGTTAGCAAAGGAAGAAGTTATGCCAACATGGGGTGCTACTAAATCTCTTCTGTTATCACGCTCCTGTCAGAGTCTGAGCCCGACTAACACAGAAGTGATCGCTCCGCTATTCAAGACTTCTCCAACGGATTACTCGACCCTCTATACTGTTCTGATGTTGACTCAGGGCATATCTGCTTTTGTGGTTGGTCCTGAGAGAAGAACCCTCATAACGCTCGATCTTGATCTTTACAGCCGCGCCCTCAAGATTCAGCAGTCAGTAAATAACACCAACTGGATTCTCCGAGCGGGCGTTCTGCATATTGCGTTTGCTGCCCTGCACGCTCTTGGCAAAACAATCGACGGAAGTGGCATTGACACGTGTGCGATTGAAAGCGGCACATACACTTCTGCAGGTCTTCGTGGGGTCTATGGTGGCAAGGCATACAAGCGAGGAGTTGAGTACCACATCACGACTAGCCTGGCGATCATGATGATGAAGTTTGACGCCATTTTCTCTGATCATCCACCTGAACCACTTCGTGACCAATGCGTTGCTCTCAAGAAAGCTCTCCACGACCATAGCCAAGACATGTTTGATATCTACAACGACATCCGGTCCTCGTACGCAGAAAATCCCCATGAGAAAGAAGATGACAACATCGGCGAGCTCGCTCAATTTCTCAACCAGTACCTCGAGCAAGTGGAAAGTCTTTTGCATCTCATAGGTGCCTGCCGTTCAGCTGACTGGGAAGGTTACTTGGCTGCCTTAGAGAACCTCATCAAGTATTTCTTCGCGCGCGATCTCCTGAATTATGCTCGCCTAATGCCAGTCCATCTTGCACAAATGAATGCTCTGGAAGAGGATGATACAGTTACGTGGGAGGCCCTGAAATCAGGAGACTTCGTTGTGGCAAAATCAGAAGTTCCCTTCACTCATCTTTTCACCGACCAGGCCCTGGAGCAAGAGATCAAAGGGTTGAAGCATCACGGCGGGATGGTTGGATTGAGCCAAGACAAAGCTGCCCTAGACCGACTTCTTACTACCACACCTCACCTCGCTCGTATAGTGAAGCAGTATCTCAACAGTTTCCCTCAAGCCTCTAAATCTACTGAGCGAAGTGAACATTACCAGCTTTCGGGACAAGTTGCAGCGAGATCGAGAGAAAACGCTCTGAAGATCCGTCACTCCATCGAGTTGCATTGCGCGGGCAATCCGTTTACAGTAAAGCCTGCTTTGAAGAGCCTGGTGTCTTCAGCCCTTGTTCCAGAAGATGCGAAAGACGATATCTTGCGATTTGCAGGGAAGGGACAGAAATGTTTTAACGATTTCGTTCAAGACAGATTACTGCCCACATCAACACTTTCGGTTTGGGACCCAATGAAGAAACAAGCTAAAAACCTTTTCGAACTTGATGGAGAAAACTAAAGTTCGCGTTGGTGATAAGGTCATCAAGTTGCGTGAAGATCGTGAACTGCTCGGCAGATTTCTTATCATCCAAAGAAGCCGGCCTCAGCCGGTGCCAAAACTAGGAGACAATCGGAGAGTATGAGATGTCAGTGCTACCCCGCTCCCTTTGCGCTGTTGATGGGTCTCTGTACATTCCGACGGACAAGGCCAGTCTGATGCATGCCGTTGAAGGGGCGAAGGGGCAACCACTTCAATCGCCTCCTCTTCTCGATATATCTCCGGCGGATGGTCCATCGCGAGTTCTTGTCATTGACGCCATGGCTGTGGTTCAGAGTATGAAGAAAACAATGATAATGCAAAAGCTATCGGACCTCCAAGACGCATTTATCAAGCAGATTGAGTACATGATGACAGGCTACAATGAGGCTCGAGTGGTATTTGATCGTTATCTGGGTCAAACTCTGAAGAACAAGACGCGCCAGAAGAGAAGTAAGACCTCCACAGAATATTCCATCCACCCAGATATGAAGCTCACAATGTCTCTAAAGGAGATTCTGTCTGCATCAAGTTCTAAGAGTAAACTGACTTCTATGTTCGCTCAGGGTTTGTTGGAACACTTCTCCGGTAACAATACCTTCAAACTAGTCGTCGTGTACAACACCAAGATCAAGGGTCACAATTGTGAAGAAGATCATTCACACGAAGAAGCTGATACACTGATACCTCATCAAGTCTTGGCTTCTATCGCTGAAAGTGCTGAGAGATACATATGTGTTTAGTCACCCGACACAGACATCCTCACGCTTCTCCTGGACCTGGTCTCTTGTGGTTGTCTTGGGGCTCAAGCTCGTCTGAAGTTTTTAACTGGTAAGGGAACGAAGTACCGCGAAATTGATGTGGTGGACCGAGTTGGAGTAATAGGTCTTCGGAAATGTCAAGGACTGATTGGACTCCACAATTTCTCTGGCGCTGACTGGGGGTGGGAAATTCATGGGAATCACCAAGAAGACCTGGGTTGGTGCCTACATGAAGCTTGATGAAGATGATCCTGCCATCAGCTGCTTCCGGGAGCTTGGTGAGGGTCCTATCCCGACCACCCTGACGAATGGTGAACTGCCCTCTCAGGTCAAGGATTTGGAGAAGTTTGTCTGTCGCGTATACTGCTCGACCGGTCCTACAACCCTACCGGCGCTTAGATGGGAACTATTTCGGTCAAAAAACTTAGAGGGAGAGATGTTACCTCCTACTCGCGCTGCGTTATTGCCCCACATCCATCGCGCAAATTACATCGCCATGCGGGATAAATCATATACTACAAACTGCCCGACTCTGCCTTCTATTGAACAAAATGGATGGACTGTAAAGAAAGGTCTATATGTTCCGGTGGGATGTCTCAACCTCCTTGCCCCAAAAACTGTGATTGAGCTTACGAAATGTAAATGTAAATCAAGCTGCAAAGGCAGATGCAGTTGTTGGAAGAACGGTCTTCCATGCACTCCTCTATGTAAATGTTATGTCGATAACTGTGTAAATTTGGTCAGAAATGATATACATAGCGAAGACGTTGACGAATAATCCGTCCAGTAGTTTAGTTTGCATGATTCTCGGATGTGTTATCTTGAGAATTTAGAGGAATTGTGTTACATTTCTTAACTACTTGTGTCGATAATTGTGTACATTTGGTAAGAAATGATATAGTTAGCGAAGATTTTGACGAATAATCCGTCCAGTAATTTTAGTTTAAAAGCTATTTAATTATCAAAATTATCTTGCATGATTCTCGGATGTGTTATCTTGAGAATTTAGAGGAATTGTGTTACATTATTACATACTTGTGTAAACAAAAACATTTTGTGACATTAAACAAGCTAAACACACATAGTTCTGTATTTATATCATTTGTAAGACTTTTGCTATTTCGGTAAATATTTTCTAAATTTGACTAAGAATGGCTTTAAAACGTAGATTTATTTGTGACTGGCCAGTCTGATCGCAAAAATAACTGCTTCAGCCGTCTTCTCGTGCATGAAAACCCTCAGAGAGTGGTACTATATGACCAGGTTTTATCGCTACCTTCGAAATGACCTTGACCTTGGCATGGAACCTAACCGGAAGTCGGGGACCGCCACTTCCGGTCGCTTCGAAAGTATCATAAATGGATTTAGCGTCATCGAAAAACCTCTCTAACGACCCCGATATCGATAAAATCTCTCAGTTGTTAGGGGAGAAAGTCGCATGGTCAGTCCCGGGGGTCACTGGAAACAAAACACCCCTTAAAAGGGGGTCCAGGGGTCGGAAAATTTGAACCCCATTATTTTCGAATAAATTGACCTAAAATCAATCCAACAAAGCAAAAAAATCAATTTTAGCACGCAAATCGCACGGGAGCTGTTTTTCATGACAACTCATACCACACTATTTGCTGAAAATTAATGGTTACAAAAGTTAGTGGTGATCGATTTCCTATTAAACTTGTATTAAAAGGACCACATACATCTTTCAAAATGCTCATTAATGTATGATAATGTTTGAAATTTCTCAACTGTTAAATATCTGGTTTGTCTTGAAGAACAAAACCATAATTGTAAAAAGAATGACTTTATTTCATCTTCAAATGTCAGCCTGTGTGGATGTTAAATGTTACTTCCAGTTTTATTTTTGAAATATAAGAGGCTGATTTGAGACTCAGATTTAATGTAACACTTATGATTAAAATGTGCATATCCAGTCGTGGCCAAAAATATTGGCACCAATACAATGCAGTTTTTTCAAATAATGCAGCATTTCTTCCAGAAAATCGTTGAAATTTAAAAAATATTTTGGTATCCACATATGTATTTGTGGCCTGGTGTTGGCTTAGTGGTTAGGGTGCCGGCTTGGGATCCTAGGATCCTGGGTTCGAATCCCGGTCGATCGCTGAATTAACGCCAGGGGGGTTGACTCAGCCTGTCATCCTTCCGAGGTCGGCAAATTGAGTACCAGCTTGCTGGGATGAATGATCCCGGTGTGTACCCCGGCTAATCGTAGGAGGTGACTAAGGGTTGGCGTCAGGAAGGGCATCCGGCCATAAAACATTGCCTCAAACAGGGAACCATGATTGTCATGAGGCCCACAAGGCCAACCAACCCCTGCTTTAGCGGGGAAAAATGGCCTCAAAACGATCATTCATTCATTCATTCATTCCTTCATATGTATTTCTTTGGTTTGCAGTGGAATAAAATTTTAAAAAGCTGAAAAAACTATTAAATCTTAGCTTATTCCACACAGAAATCCTAAAATGGCCTGAACAATATTATTGGCACCTTTTTTTTTTTTTTGGTATACAAGATCGAGGCTCGTGTAAGAGCTAACATTAATCACACCAAAAAAACGGACACACAAAACATACAATAAAGGGAGCGGGAGACAAGATGGGGAGAGAAAGGGAAGCACACAAGTACAACAGCAGAGAACAGGGACATTGGGAGATCTGTTGGAGGGAGACGGCTTGGGGGGAAGAAGCATGGGAAAGGGGGGGGGGGGGAGGAGGGTGGAAGAGGTATAAAACACATGGACACTGCTAGGACTTCCCGGAAAGAGGTTGGCATTTCAAAAAAGTGGATCTGGCGTGAATTAATGGGGGTAGAAAAGATAAAGGACTTGGATGGGGGAAGATAAGAGATGGTGGTGAATAGCTGTTTTAAAGACCTGGAGGGAGGAGTGGGATTGAAGAGAGTGAGGGAGTTTGTTCCAGAGGAGGGAGTAAAGAGGTATGAAAGAGTGAAGGTGAACAGAGAGTCTTGATTTTGTCAATTTCACCAGAAGAGAGTTGCTGGCAGATCTTGTGCGACCTGCAGGAGCTCAGGTGTGCCAAGGAAGGACTTCGCACGACGGAGGATGCCCAGTCTGCGACTGGCTTTGGAGGACAGCTTGGAAATGTGGTTTTCCCAGCAAAGATCATGGCAGATAGTGAGACCCAAAAGCTTGAGTGACAGAACTTCTTGGAGAGGATTATTCAGAAAGTGGATGGGAGGGTTGTCCAGTCGGGCTTTTTGGAGAGACATAGTAAGAGTGTGAGATTTGTCAGGATTGAAAGACATGTTCCACTTGTTTGACCAGTCTGTGATTTTGTCCAGGTCTGCAGAGAGTGAGGGGGCTGCAGACGGCCGATCTGAGGGATGAGGAATGAAGCGAGAGAGGGTAGAGTCATCACAAAAGAGATAGAGAGGATTGTCCAGAGAGTCGTCGAGATAATTGATGAAGACCAGAAAAAGCACAGTGCCCAGAACACTGCCTTGGGGAACTCCAGCCTGAACAGGAAGGGGAGATGAGTGAAATCCATTCAGGGACACACGTCGACTACGACCAGAGAGGAAGTCCGCAAGCCATGTGTGGAGATTTCCATGGATACCATGGGAGGAGAGTTTGGTGAGCAGAGCGGGGTGCCAGACCGTATCGAAGGCAAGGGAGACAGCACTGATTTCCTGTTTGGCATTGAGGACCTCCATCCATTGTTGAGACAGCAGAAGCAGCATGTACAGAGTGGAGTGACCTGGTCTGAAACCTTTTAGACGTTGTTAGAAATAATTAGATTTCAAGCAGGGGGATTCTCCTTTACTTTGGAATTGAACTCACCTACGGTGAGATGCAAGTGCCTGCAATATAAAAATCACTCATTCAACCAGTTTGAGAAGAGAAAAGGAGTCATTCTGCTGTTTTGTGTCACTGTGTGTACCGCAATGAGCATGAAGAAAGAAAAAAAACAGCGAATTGTCTGAGGAGGTCAGACACAAGATTGAAGCCAAGCATGGACAATCTCAAGGCTATAAGTCCATCTCCAGAGACCTTGATGTTCCTGTGTCCACCGTACGCAATGTTATCAGGAAGTTTGGGGCCCATGGCACTGTAGCCAACCTTCCTGGTGGCCACAAGAGAAAACTTGATTGACGATTGCAGTGAAGGATTGTTTGAATGATGTAGAAAGGACCTCGATCAACTGTCAAACAGATTCAAGCTGACCTTCAGACACAAGGTACGACAGTTTCAACGCGCACCATCCGTCGTCAACTCAAAGAAAGGAAGTTAAATGGTAGGAGTCCACTGCTGAGAGAGAGAGAGAGAGCCATAAGAAATCTCGACTAGAGTTTTCCAAAACACACCTGAACTAGAATCCGGGCACTCGGTAGAGCGCATACCTTCGCCGCAGCTACTGTTCTGTACTTGGCATGGGAGTGTATGCGATGTGAAACTTTATGTGAAATGCGATCGATTTTTAAAAATCAGAATTTGAGCAAATCTGTTTCATTCGTCTGTTAATATGCCTCCCCGATTGACAAATCTGCAATTTGAATTTCATTTGAGGTTGAAATGATTGCGGGAGATCGCGTTATAGTGATGACGTCTTGGATGGACATCCTCTTCTTCAGTCGCTCATAACTTTGAGTGAAATACGATCGAGTTAAAAATAGTCAGAATTTGAGCAAATCTGTTTCATTCGTTTGTTAATATGCCTCATCTCTTGACAAATCTGCAATTATAATTTTTTTTGAGGTTGAAATGATCGCGGGAGATTGCGTTATAGTGATGACGTCCTGGATGGACATCTTCTTCTTCAGTCGCGCATAACTTTGAGTGAAATACGATCGAGTTAAAAATAGTCAGAATTTGAGCAAATCTGTTTCATTCGTTTGTTAATATGCCTCATCTATTGTCAAATCTGCAATTATAATTTTTTTTGAGGTTGAAATGATCGCGGGAGATCGCGTTATAGTGATGACGTTCTGGATGGACATCTTCTTCTTCAGTCGCTCATAACTTTGAGTGAAATACGATCGAGTTAAAAATAGTCAGAATTTGAGCAAATCTGTTTCCCAAAATCTAATCAAATGTGTCCCGTATAATAACCAATCATCCCACCAAATTTCATGCAATTCGGTTGAATACTTTTTGAGTTATGCGATTAACATACACACACACAGACATACAAATAAATACACAGCGATCAAAACATAACCTTCCGCTTTTGCGAAGGTAACAAGTTAAAATCCTTCTGGGAGAATGTCCTGTGGACAGATGAGACCAAATTAGAGCTTTTTGGTAAAGCACATCATCTCTATGTTTACAGAAAACAAAATGAAGCCTTCAAAGAAAAGAACACCTTCCTTACAGTCAAACATGGAGGAGGTTCAGTGATGTTTTGGGGTTGCTGTGCTGCCTCTGGCACTGAGTGCTTTGAATGTGTACATGGAATCATGAAATCAGGAGATTACCAAAGCATTTTGGAAGGCAATGTACAACCCAGTGTCAGAAAGCTGGATCTCCGTCGAAGGTCATGGGTCTTGCAGCAGGACAATGACCCCAAACACACTTCAAAAAGCACCCAGGAATGGTTCAATACAAAACGCTGGACTTTTCTGAAGTGGCCAGCAATGAGCCCAGATCTAAATCCCATTCAACACCTGTGGGGAGATCTGAAAACAGCAGTTAGGAGAAGGCACCCTTCAAATCTGGGAGAACTGGAGCAGTTTGCACAAGAAGAGTAGGCCACACTGCCAGTAGAGAGGTGTAGGAAGCTTATTCATGGCTATAGGAAACGCTTGACTGCAGTTATTTTGTCCAAAGTCTGTTACCAAATATTAGGTCGAGGGTATCAATAATTTTGTCAATGCCATTTCTTTTTATTTTCTGATTTAAAAGGATATATTAAGTTCTGAATCAAAAACAAAGGTTCTGTAATTTTTTTTTTTCTTCTTTTTTTTGTATACAGAGTCGAGGCTCCTGAAAGAGCTAACATTTATCAAACAAACAAATCAAACAAACAAGCAAGCAAACAAAGTATATAAAAAGGGGAGCGGTCGACAAGATGGGGAGAGAAGGGGAGGAAGCACACAAACACAACATTTGAGAGCAGGGACATCGGGAGATGTGTGGGAGGGAGAGGGCCTGGGGGAAGGCAGGATAGGTATAAAACGCAAGGACACCAAGGACTTCCAGGAAAGAAGACAAAAGTCACCTCAAAAAAGTGGATTTGGGGTGAAATTAGCGGGGGTAGAAAAGATCAAGGTTTTGGATTGGGGAAGATAAGAGATGGTGGTGAACAGCCGTTTTAAAGACCTGGAGGGAGGAGTGGGATTGAAGAGAGTGAGGGAGTTTGTTCCAGAGGCGGGAGAAAAGAGGAATGAAGGAGTGAAGGTGAGCAGCGAGTCTTGATTTTGGCAGTTTAACCATAAGAGGGTTGCAGGCAGATCTTGTGCGACGTGCAGGAATATTTGGGGGACAGAGCCCAGACAGAGCTGGGGGAGCAAGGCCGGAGAGGAGTCGGTAGAAGACGGAAAGACCACCAACCTGCCTGCGGTGAGTAAGTGAAAGGCCCTCGGAGATAGCGTCATCGCGGGAGATTCCAATAATTCTGAACGCTTTGGTTTGAACAGCGTGAATACGAGCTAGGTGTGAGGCAGGAGCACCAGCCCAGAGGGGAGAGCAGTATTCCATTGAGCTGCGGATGAAAGCCTTGGATGTGGTGAGGAGCTCAGGTGTGCCAAGGAAGGACTTCGCACGATGGAGGATGCCCAGTCGGCGACTGGCTTTGGAGGCCAGCATGGAAATGTGATTTTCCCAGGAAAGATCATGGCAGATAGTGAGACCCAAAAGATTGAGTGACTGAACTTCTTGGAGAGGATTATTCAGAAAGTAGATGGGAGGGTTGTCCAGTCGGTCTTTTCGGAGAGACATCGTAAGAGTGTGAGATTTGTCAGGATTGAAAGACATGTTCCACTTGTTTGCCCAGTCTGTGATTTTGTCCAGGTCTGCAGAGAGTGAGGAGGCTGCAGACTGCCGATCTGAGGGATGAGGAATGGAGCGGCAGAGAGTGGGGTCATCAGCAAAGAGATAGAGAGGATTTTCAAGAGAGTCAGAGAGATCATTGATGAAGACCAGAAAAAGCACACAACCCAGAACACTGCCTTGGGGAACTCCAGCCTGAAGAGGAAGAGGAGATGAGAGAAACCCATTCAGGGCCACACATTGACTACGACGGGAGAGGAAGTCCGCCAGCCATGCGAGGAGATTTCCATGGATACCAAAGGAGGAGAGTTTGGTGAGCAGAGCGGGATGCCAGACCGTATCGAAGGCAAGTGATATGTCGAGGGAGACAGCTCTAATTTCCTGTTTGGCATTGAGGATCTCCATCCATTGTTGAGACAGCAGAAGCAGCATGTCCAGAGTAGAGTGACCTGATCTGAAACCAAATTGATGATCAGAGATCAAGCCATTGGAGAAGAGGAAAGATTTCATATCCGAAGCAATGATTGATTCCACGACTTTGCTGATAATTGGGAGAAGGCTGATTGGTCTGTAGTTGCTAGGATCTGTTTTTGCACCTTTTTTGTGCAAAGCGGTGATGTTGGCTGATTTCCAAGCAGATGGCAGTTGACCTTGAGCAAAAGAGAGGGTGAAGAGAACAGAGAGAGGGAGTGAAAGAGCGGAAGAACAGTATTTTAGAACCCGTGGGCTGATGCCGTCAGGTCCAGTTGCAGAATCAGAGTCGAGGGTTGACAGAAACTTTTCCACCTTGTCAGGAGGAAAGGACACGGAGTCCAGGAGCAGCTGGGTACGACTGGGTACGGTGGGTCCAGAGAGGGATGGGTTTGGGACACAAGATTTAGAGGCAAACACAGAGTTGAGGCATTCAGCTTTTTCACGTGTGGAGTCAGCTGTGTAGCCGCTTGAGGTAAGGTAGGGGATGGAGGGGGAACAAACACCAGAAACAGATTTGACCAGACGCCACCAGGATTTGGAAGAGGGAGACAGATAAGAGAGTTCGGTCTTGAGAACGGTGAGATATTGTTTCCTGGCTCTCCTGAGGGTGGACACACACTTGTTTCGGGCTTTGTGAAAGGAAATGAGATTTCCTTCTGTTGGATTTGCTTTCCAGGAGACGAAGGCAAGTTGTTTCTGGGCAACAGCCTCACCACAAGATTCCGTGTACCATGGACGGGAGGAAGGGTATGACAACTGAAGACGAGATGGGATAAATCTGTGCATGAGAGAGAGCAATTTACTTTGGAAGAATTCCCAGGATGAGTTGATGTCAGAGGTGGTAGAGATGGGAGACCAGTCCAGATGATTGATGGCTGCTTGAAGACCGTGCCAGTTGGCCTGAGTGAAATGCCAGACTCGTCGACGCTGAGCAGACTCCCTGAGAATGGTCAGAGAGATGTCCACTTTAACAAGCACATGATCCGATGAGCCGATTGGAGCAGAAGAAGAGCAGCAGACATTTTCAGGGAAGTTAGTCATAACCAAGTCCAGAAGAGAAGATGCTCCGTTGACTGAGATCCGGGTCGGGAAATTGACAGATTGTGTCAGTCCCAGTGAGTCGCAGAAGTCCTTTACTGAGGAGCCATGGCTGGTGAGAGAGGTACCCACACCCAGCCAACTGGCATGGTGACAATTGAAATCACCACATATGAGGAAGAGAGAGTTAGGATGAGTAGACAGAAGTTGGTCCATATTATCAGACAGCGAGATGTAGATGGAGTCATCACTGTTTCGTGGACGGTACAACACACATATGAACAAGAGGTGGGAGCGAAGGGGAAGCCGTAGCCAGAGGTATTCCTGGGGGTGAGGTGGAGAGAGTGCAGTGCAGGGCGAGTGAGGAAGAGAGTTTTTGATAAAGATAGCAACCCCACCTCCAGGACGAGGCTCAGGTCTATCATACCAGAGGAGGGAGTAACCTGGGAGAGATACTAAGGAATCAGAGACATCATGAAGGAGGAAAGTTTCTGTTAAGCAGATCACGTCTGGTTTGACAGAAGCAACCTGTATGGAGAGATCAGTTGAGTTTGAACGAAGGCCCCGGATGTTTGAGGTCCATACCGTTAATGAAGAGGAAGGGGGAGCATCGGATACAGAACAGGGGGGAGGAGGGGTAGGGTAAGATGTGGAAGAGGTGGAAGAGGTGGAAGAGGTAGGGAGAGCTGTTGAAGGTGTGTCAGAGATTTCAGAATAGCTCGGAGAAAGGGAAGGATGGGGCGGACAAAAGGTTTGATGGTTATTGGGTGAGGCACAATGAGGTGTTATTTGAGGAGGGGGAAGAGCGAGGCAGAAGGTTGGGGGAGATGGAGGTGAGAGTTGCAAGGGGGAAGAAGCAGGGAGGACACTTTGAGGAGGGGGAGTGAGAGGGGGGAAATCGAGAAGAAATGAGGGTGGGGAGATTTGAAGGGGAGGGGCAAGGGGGGAGTTTAGGAGGGAAGGGACAAGGGGAGGGATTTGAAAGGGATGGGATATGGGGGAGATTTGGAGGGGAGAGGTGAGGGGGGAGTCTAGGAGGGGAGGGGCGAGGGGGAGTCTTGGAGGGGAGGGGTGTGGGGGGAGTTTAGGAGAGAAGGGGCAAGGGGGAATATTTGGAGGGGAGGGGTGATGGGGAAGATTTGGATGGGAGGGGTTATGGGGAAGATTTGGAGGGGAGGGGTGAGATTGTATTTTAGAAAGTGTACGATTAATGGGAAACGAACATTTATTGCAAAATGTGTTTCTTGTGACCTTCGAGTCAAAAATACGTTTAAGGACGCTGGAGGGAGGATGGAGTGCAGGAGAGTTTCGGGAATGTTGAAAAGAGGCACTGAGATGGAAAAAGATTTTTGGGATGAATAGATTTGGTGAGCAAGTCGAAAGCAGCCTTTTAAAGAAGAAGAAGAAAAAGGTGTTATAATATACGACGGAATACAGAACTTGAGGGGAAAGTGTAAACATTTTAAGGTTAATAACAGTGAACGTTAACAGTGAACAGTAATAACAGTAATAACAGTAATAACAGTAATAACTGTTATTACAGTAACAGCAATAACAGTGAATGTCGTTCGAAGAACGAACGAACGAATAAGAACGAATAAACGAATGAGAACAAAGAATAAGAACAGAGAAGGAAATGTTTTTTTTTTTTTTTTTTTTTTGTTGATTTTAATCAAGGAAGTAGGCTATGGGGTGAAAAGACTGGGAAAAGCAGAGAACGAAAGTTATTGGAGCACAAACGACGGACCGCTGAGAGGAAAACAAAGCCTCAAGGTTGGACACTGTACAAGGCCTCAAAAGACACGACACGAATTAACACGATTTTCTATACATGTATGAAAGATTTGCACTGAAAATCTTACTCGGGACACACGATATGTACAACACCATAAAATAAATACAGTTATAACGAAAATACAAATGGGAACAATTACTTAACTTCGATTTCGATGGAGAGCGTAGACAGCTGCGAATAAACGAAACCTCGCCAGCAAGACCGGAAGCGGAAGTGTTTTGAAATAAAGAATTGTGGACACCAAATACTTTTGTCAATTTCAAGTTATTTTTATAGAAAATTGTGAGTTATTTGTAAAAAGTGCAAGGGTGCCAATATTTTTGTCCATGACTGTATGTACTTTGTTTATGTTTATGCCTGAAACATGTGTACATTTGGTTTCATACTTTATGTCTGCGATACACATGAAAATATAATCTTTCATATGTTCTGGGGAAAACAGAGAACTGCTGAATGTGAATCTGTTATGAGATGAAAAAATTGATTGAAGTAATTGACCATGTGATTAGTTAGAATATGGTAATTTTATGTCAAGGTAAACTCTACCTGGTCCAGAGGGTGTTGAAAGCAGACTCAGATGTAGCTGAATGGAAGAAAAGGACATCTCGTTCATAAGAAATGGAGTGATTGCTGTTGGAAGAGATACTGATCAGTGAATTTGGCTCAAGATGGGGTTAATTTTGGCATACACCTCCGAAGCATGGCAAAGACACCTTCCTTTGGAAGATTGATAAGTATGGTTTAAAAAAAAAATGATATAACCTATCCTCACAGGAGTTTTAAGGTGACCATTTGCCTGGACCACATTGTTATATATGGGTTGAAAGTGACCACCTGCTTCAGTTCAACGTCAGAAACATCCATCGCATCAGCAGCTGTCTTGGAGCCCACATCAATAGCCAAGGTGCTTCTCCTATTGGCATGACAACCGGCTACTTGCAGCCCCTGCCTAATGTTCCAGCATGACCTCACTACTCCGCTGACTACCAAAATATGGTGAGCCTTGCATTTAGCTGCTGGCCTGCGCTGAGTTTTATTTTGATGGTCATGCACCTTCTCTCTGCGCTGGGCCTCCCTGGCTCCGCTGGATCTTCCTGGTGTGGGCCATGGACCACTTCAACTACAACAAGGGTCCTAGGGCCTCCATCGATACACCTTCCATCTCTGGTACACACCTCGCACCATCTTGCTGGTCAAGCAGGATGTTGCCAGCAAATCTTCTCAAACACTCTGCTTGAAAAGGTAGGCCAACTGCAGCTGGACGACAGCCTTGCTGAAGATCTGCTAAGGCTTACTGCAAGAGTGGCAATGATGCTACGTGTGGAGCAGGGTCATTTCATGATCTTGCCCACCTACCACCATATTGGAGACTCCACGCGCAATACCTTGTGCGCTGCCAAGACGTGGCAGATTGTGCATGGCAAGTACAAGAAGATTGTGACCCATACCTTGTTCCTCAACCACATGAATGATTGTGTCTCTTTCAACAGGGACTCGGAGTTGCAGCATTCACCTTGCCACAAAGCAATGTTTATGAATAATCGCCGAATGCTGCAGCTGTTAGGCATTGATGATGCTGATATTATCCCCCAGATTGTGGTGAAAATGGAGAAAAAAAGAATGATAATATTTTTTATCTTGAACTGAAGTATTTTGTGCATTTATTTGAGGTGAGACCTGTTTGCAGAGATACTGTGTTGTTGACTGATGTTGAAGTGATACGCATCTATTTGGATAGTGCATGGTGTTTCCTGTGTTGGCACATCATCTCCCAGTCATTGCAGCCAACCTCATATGATTGTTTTGTCAGGCAGTGAATCACTTGAATGAAAGAGCATCGCAACAAACTGAACTGACAACGACGGATGGATTCAACGGACAAGAAGACGTCTAGTAATGTCCGAATAGTCCATGAGGATGGTGTATGCCCTAGATAAAGGTAAATTGGAAACCCAGATTTAAATTAGACAGTCTTCTGGTTAATTGTCCTATGAGAAGCAAAAAACGGGCGAATGTGGAAGTCCATTTTGGACTTTCAAATGTTTCTCTTTCTAGCAGGCAAGCTATTACCTGCATCTCGAAATTTGATATTTGTGCCCCATCCCAAATTGTTGTCAGAGCTTGTGAGAAAGACACTCTCGTTCCTTAATGATTGTAGAAATACTTTAGTTTTGTTGGTCTGAAGGATGTTGCATTGCAGTTTGTGGGAGTTGTATGGTTGAAGGGTTTGAAATACCTAATGATATATGTGGGAATGAGTGGTCACATTGTACCAGGCATCTGCAATATCGAGGATTGATCTGTTCTGCAAAGGTCATTGACCGCAAATTTACATTAGGAGAAAAGCTCATCTCTCAAAGTTCGAAGTCATTGTATGGCGCCAGCCTGGTGGAGAAAATTGCCTTTGTATCTTTCATTTGCAGCGCTGTGTAAATACCAGCTAAAGAGATGGGGTTGAAAAATGCTTTATCTCGTCTGACTGGCAACTCATGGCACCTCAATGATGCAATTCCCATTGTGACCAACTGGTAAGATAATGTCTGACTCAGTATGATCAAGAACTTTCGTCCTCCAATCCCGCCCCCCCCCCCCCCCCCCCGCCCTCCTCCCTTCACACTTCCATTTCAAAGACAGCCTGACACTTTGTCCACATCAACTATATAAATCAAGACAATCAAGACAATTCAAAAGATTCCTGGAACGTTTGTGTTGAGTCCTGTTCATGTACGCCGGCATAGTATTTTGTTGTAATCCTTGTTATATCCTGAGTGAATCTCCTCCAAAGAATTAAACTTTCAAAATTGTTATTGGTGTGAACATTTAGTCTGTTTACATTCTTCGACACCACAGTATGGGGAGCTGTACCATCATGCAGGAATCATTGCATGGCCACTTCTAAACCCTTCTTTTTAACAGTATCTGAGGCATAATTTTATTTATATATTTTTTAATTTAATTTTGTTTTGTTTTTTTATTTTTTGTCTTTTTAATAAATGTAATTCATATTTATTTTAACAATATATTTAAGATAAGTAGAGTGTATGTATATACGCACACACACACACACACACACACACACACACACACACACACACACACACACACACACACACACACACACACACACACACACACACACGACTGTTAGAGAAGACAAACACAGCCACAGATCTTGGAGGAAGTGCTGTCACTTCCCAGGACACTGGGTTCAAGAAACGTCACAACAATGGTGCTGTTTTTTTCACCTAATCAGTTAAGGATTCTACAGTATGGGGTGACCTGTTTTTCCTCAGGAGGATGCCCATCTATGGGCATTGTCCATGCTCTTACCCTTTTATGTGCTAACCATTACATTACGGAGTCTGGTGAAGTCTATAAAGACAGTAAAAAGGTCGTTTTCAAACATAAACAAGATATCAGGCCAAATAAAATGTCCCTTCAATTAATTTCCTGTTCCATTCATAGAACACCAGTAGTCACCAAGTCCAAAAATGCACAGAATAGTTTGAACACATGCTCCCCTGACTTGTAATGTGATGCATGGTGCTAACAATTACTGCTTACCAACCCACAATTAAAATAAAACCATGATAATTGTATGGGCCAACCTGTAGAAAAAACAGGGGATAGTGAAAATGAAACCACATACCGGTGCTTTGTATGGTTAGTCCTGCGAGATCTGCAACAAGATAAAGTTGTGTACTTCAAACAACGAATGTGTAAACACACCAAAACAATAATCCCATCATGCAAGTTTGCTTGGTTTGCAATGCTTATAATAATACAGTGACCTGTCAGATTAAAATAAAAACCCTGATTGTAAACAAACTATTTTAAAAACCTGTGCCAAGAACACAACAAAACGGACTAGATATACATTGGTATCTGATAGTAGGTCCTTCAGAATCATTCAGTGCTTTAACCCGGGAGGGCATCGATTGTGTAACAACTCGGCGTTTTGTAGTATTGAACTGATTTTCTGCAGGAAGATGGTGCCATAGGCCTTATGTGTAGAATGACCTCTACCTCACCTCTACAACTCACCTCTACCTGGAAGAGACTGAGTCGGCTGCAGCTTATTACCTGACATGAACTCTATGAACAGGTCTGTAAACATGGATTAGGAGCTGTGGAAAAGTCAACCTCTGACCAATAATTATATGCAATAATTGCATCAAAATTTACTGCACATTTAGTAAAATATGGATCAGGATGTCATACAGCATACATCACCGATTCAAAACTTCACAGATCCAAGCGATGTACAATACCGAAGGATTGTGTTATCCTGCATGATGTCCTTCGGCATCACACGGTGCTTGAACCCATGAAGGCATTGATTGATTCATCGCGTTGCATCAGTGTGTGTGCAAAAAAAAATTTATACTGTATTTTTTTTCTAACTGTTCCTTCCTGCTTTTAAATCCTTTTTTGACTCAATAAGATTTATCGCTATATGTTTACAGAAGCTATCATCATGGTTCGCACAGCCATGGAAGACCAAACTTTCAGTTTTCCAGGGCAAAAAAATTGTTTTGCAGGACTTATAATACAAATGTTTTATGTAACAAGTGACATTAGAATAAACCACAAGTTATTCCATATGTTCTCTCTGTTATTCCATATTCCATTGACTATTTCAGTAATAAGTGTGTACTTGGGGTGAGAAAAAAATAGCAGAAGCGAGAACCGAAAGCAAAAGAATTGATTACGATTCCACAGAACACAGTGTTGATACGGAGATAGGTACAGTACAATGCTGTACGTGCTGCATGTCTCAGTTACCACATGCACTGCAGTAGTGTCACTGATCTACAATTATATGTGTAACGTCGAAGCCTCAAAGTCATGGAGGACCTCAAATATTTTGGGCTGAATGGATTAATTAACACGAGAGGACATTAACACATAATTAGGGACAGATAGAATAGAAGAACATTAGAGGGGATTGACTCAGGAATAATTTAGCAGGTAAATTAGCACCATGCCATCAATCCATTGAGAGGGGATTAGAATTAGCTCTGACCAGACTGACTGGACTAAGAAACAAGTTTGGTGCATGGCTTCAATGGTAAATCCATGGCAGAGGTTAAATTGGTAACATTATATTTTGTGATGGAATTAACAATTCCGACTACAGGGCCTGCAGATAATTTCCATTTGCACAATTTTCTTGATTTTCCAGGAGTTTCAAGGACTTCGACATGTTTTCCAGGACTCTCCAGTCCTGGAAAATGTTTTTTCATTTTTCCAGGAATTTCAAGAACTGTGCGAACCTTGAACATACAGAGGGAGCAGACAGAATGGGTTAGAGGCATGTGCACTAGCCTTTGAGCCATTTAGCCTGGGTTCAAATCTTGACCAAGCCATAAATGTCACCCGTGTTTCACATTTGGGGCAATGCATCAACGTGTGTGCCGTCCACCGGATGGACTTTAAGCTGGATAACCCATCTAGCAGCATTGGTTGTTAGTGGATGTTATAGATCCTACAGCTGTCTTTCACAAATAGTAGGCAAGTTCGCTCCAGCACCCCTGAACAAACAACAAATTTCTGCCTTGAATGACTGTTGGGAAGCAAACTACAAACCATGCAGAGTAAGCCCAAGAACTGCTTCAGCAGCACTGATGCTCTCACAAGATTATGGTGCATTTTATTGATTTATAGTGCAGCGAGCAGCTTTGTGCATACTAAATCTCCATATTTTGTGCACAAATTGTCAAAATTGCAATTTTGAATCCCTTTTCAGGCCGAGTCAAAGCATAGCTGAATAAATCTTGGTCAAATTATATAACACCATCACAAAAATTGATGTTAATCATGAATTGATGTGAATTATGCTGAAATAAATGGGGATGTAGGATCAACTGATGTATCTGATAAGAAGCCTGTATACTTACCAAGAAGATACAGTAAGAACAGAGCATGGAGAGCAGAATGGTTTGAAATTGGAAAAAGGATTTCATGGTGTAATCTCTCCCCTTAGTTGGTCAATATGTAATATGTATCATGAGTACATCATGACGAAATTAAACTTGGATGGAATAGAGGCTGGAGTCAGGATTAGAGGAAGATATACCAATAATCTAAGGTATGCTGACAATACCACTCTGTTGGCAGAAAGTAAAGAGAACTTGGTGAAACTGCTACAGACAGTAGAGAAGGAAAGTGAAAAGGCTGGTCTATATTTATATCTAAGGAAAGATTAAAATATTTTCAAATGAAAAGATCGATCTGTTCAGATTGGGAGACGATAAGGTGACAATAGTGGAAAGTTTTATCTTCATGGGTTTTAAGATTGAAAAGAGAGGAGAATGTGGGGGAGAAATTAATAGATTATTCGTATTGGGGAGAATAGCAATGTCAGGATTGACAAGGATCAGGAAAGACAAACATGTGACAATACAAACCTAGAGGAGGCTGGCCAATGCTTTGGTATTTACAGTTACAATGTATGGATGTGAGTCGTGGACAGTGAAAAATAAAGAAAGAAATGAATAAGATTGACAGTTTTTAAATGTGGTTTTGGAGACTAATGTTAAAAGTTCCAATTCTTGTCAAAATGGTGAAGAAGAAAAGTGAAATCAAATGTCCCTTCAATGGATGAGGTTAAGGCTGTAACCAAGCAGTCTCTGCCAGAGCTCCAGGAAGCAGTGCAGGATAGGTAGGGGTGTTTTTGAGAAATCTTATAATGAAAGTCCCCAGAAGTCAGACACAACTTGACGGAACTCGATAACCAGATAAATCGTCATCTTTTTTGTGTCTCCACAAAACTTGAAAATGCCTGCTCATACGATAGATGCTAAAATACTTCCATACCGTTTCATGTGAATCAAGGAAGAGCCAGTTGAACTTTTGCGATATTTTGCAATTGCATACCAAAGCTCTTAGGGTGAATTACATAGTTTCTAAACTAACTCAATAAATAAGAGGAGGGCGATGAAATTTTGCATACCGTTTCAGGCTGAGTCAAAGCAGAGCTGATTAAATCTTGGTCAAATTGTTTTTAACAAAATCACAAAAGAGGCATACACTGGAAGCCTGAAGGTCGAAAAACCTACAGAGACCTGGCAGCATACTGTGGAAAAGGATCTGTGGGGTATAGAAACCAGGTAGAAGGACAGAAAACTGGACGGAGATCAGTCCGTGGGCCCAAGACAGACAAAAGTGGCGCGAAGTTCCTCAAGAGGCACCATATGTCATCAGGCATGATAGGCTCGTAAACAAGGAAGCAAATCCTATAACGGTTTAGTGATGTTTCTTGGTTTGATGAAGCAGCTGTTATAACCAAAGGTGGAATTTAAAACTTTGCATATTGCTTCATATTGAAGGTCTCAGGTCTGAATATGGAGGAGCTGTGCCACTTTTTCTATGACAGACTCCTTTTTTTTATCTTTTCAATCTCTTAAACATGATTCACAAGAAATAATTCATCACCCAACAAACAAACAAACAAAAGGTTCTTCTTACCAATTCCTGGAGATACCACCCTCTCATAATGGTAAGGGTTCACACAGACACTGTCTGCTTTCAAGTCAAAAGCAAACTGACAGAACTTAAGATGTTTCAACTCGTTCTTGTGGAGATCTGGCCAGCGCCAAATACGAGCATAGATAACGTGAGGGAACCCTTTTCGGCCAGCTACCTGCAAGGAGAAACAAACGCAGTGAAATAAAACAAAATACAAACTTTCTATATCATACATGCTTTACCTTGAATATATGTACGAATCAAATTCACATGGATGTCATTATTATGCAAAGTCATGCGAGTACAAATTGAGGATATAAAAGTAATGAACATGAATATTAATAACAATACATGTTTCCCTACAAGGAACTTCAATGCAAGAGGAGGCCATTTAGCCATCAAAGCTTGCGCTAGGATTGCCAGTCCATGGTTGTTTGTCCATGCTCTGTCCTTATATTTAATGTTTAGCATCAAGCAAGGAAGCAGCATGTACCGTTTCTAAAGTCTATGGTATGACTAGGCCAGGGTTCGAACTACCGACCTCCCACACTCAGAGCTGACGCCCTAACCATTAAACCACTGAGTCTGGTTGTCTCGATATGGATAAGAGAATAAATCATTGTTGTATTTACTTGTACAAAATTACCCCTAAACCTCTATGCGTAATGATGATGATGGTGGTGGTGGTGGTGTAAGTCATCGCTTTCTACAAATCTCTTCCCTTCGTTGGCATGATCACCAAGTACTGTGCATTGTGCAATGGCTGTATATACTCCAATGCGGGTCTCCCAGTGTCTACAGCAAATATCGCAGGTATAGACTGGTCCTTGCAGAGATGGGCATTGGCAGGTTTTCCTTTCTTGCCTCCGCTGTCTCTCGATAGCAAGTCTCCCACATTAAAAGTGGTCCAGGCCTTTGCGGCAAATGGTACGCCAAGCTGACCTGTTTGTGGCCTGATGTTCCCAGTTGACAACTAAAAAAAAATAGTGTGTAATAGTAGTTATGGCTTCGGATGAAAAAATAATGCCAGTTTAAAGACCACAGGTATCTATCAATAGGTGATATGCCTGACATACTGCACATGTTCCGAAGGATATGGCACTGGTAGTATTTAGTTGAGTTCTATTAGTTGAGAGGCAAAGTTGAGTTCTCTCAACAGGGCTGACAGGATGGCTCAGAGGTACACACACTCACCTCTAAGCTGTCTAGCTCGAGCTTGCGTTTAATCCCAAGCCAGAGCTATAAACTGTCATCCCAGTGCTTCATAGGCAGGGTGATTCAACAATGTGAGTGCCATCTCTCCTCAGACAGAAGTATTTGAAATTAAAGTATTTTTTAGAATTAAAGTATTGTTGCGGTTTTGTGAATAAAGGATGACCACCCTCGTAGGTAGTTGCACCACAACATGTAGCCTCGCTTTAGTTGTTATTTCTTAGTAAATGTAAGCATAGTCTCCTTTCCTGTGTTAGTATGCGTTGAGCAGGCCAGTAAGTTAGGTGTTCTTTCGGCTAGAATTCCACGTGCTAGGCCTGGAACAAGTCTGGCAAGCCGAAGGGAGGAGCTGCAGGGGAGTGGCCGGTAAGCGGCGAGCAGGCAATCGGAGCTCAAGGGGAGTGGCCAACAACGGCAGCGAGAGGAGGGGCTTGGAACATTCGGGTAGGACCGAGGAGGGGCGATATAAGACCATGCCCCGAGCCCCCCGCGCCAGTCGCCCAGCCCCTCAGTCTACGAGTGCAGCAGTGACCAAGTCCCAGTGAGAAAGAGACGTTGTAGCCATGAGTGAAATTGGTTGCTTGTCATAGTCCTCTCTGTGCACGAACTCTCCCTGTGCCCTGCGCTCTGCGGCTGTGAATAACGCGCTTGTGAAGACGATCCATTCCGGGGCCACAGACGCACGATGCGCTCCCAGCACACGTGCCGCGAACATCCGAGGGCCACGCCCGGCGAGCTGTCCGGAGTGAACGACGCCAAGGCGCGTTTGGAGCGCGAACTTGTCCTTCCTTCTTTTCCCTGCGTGAGTGAGTGGGCCCTTGTCCGGGGATAAGTTAAGATTGACTAAGTGTCTGCTCTGTGTCTCTTCACCCTTTATACTTGTAAATAAACCTGTGTTCTTTCTTCCATTCGATCGTTCCCGTCATTTCCATCCATTGGCCTAGCACTGTACGAATAAAACCGCTCAATCGGGTTCAATACGAAGTAACGGCACGAGTCACGTGATACGCAAACCGCTCGGGCATATTCGATTGGCGTGGCTTGTGCGAGGTCCAGTCCCCATTCTCGTGGCGGCGTGGGTACCGAAGGTACGTGTGGATTCGACCCGATACCCTTCTGCACGCTCGCTACGGGAGTGGCGACTCGGCCTCGTGGACTCGAAGGCCCGAAGGGGGAAAAGGGGTTTAACCCCTCTGTACGTCGACGGGCTTCGAGAGATCCGCAACAGTATTTTGAAATTAAAGACTTAAAGTATTTGAAAACCAAGCAAAAGACTGACTACAAATTGGTGACGGTTGGGAATGTGAATTCAAATAAACCAAAGTCTGCAATGGCAACAAGTTCCAAATCCACCATTCTTAGCATGTTCTGTAAAATCTCAAACTGTTTTAAGTACGGTGTTGATTTCCAAAGACAAAAATCACATTATTAATCAGATGCTGATAAATATGGTTGAGAGGAACCTGCAGCCGGCATCTGTTGCTGTAGACTCAGGTTTCAATGACTGTTGGGCCTCTAGACTCAAAATATGACCTCCCAAGTCGTCACACAATCATGCAAAATACGCTTCCTGAAGTGTATGAAGAAAACAAGTGAAAGCTTGATCGGATGATTCATGCTGCTACTTCCATTGCCCTAACACAGTTCCGGACATCTTGTCATACCCAGGTGTATGTCACTCTCATGGCACAACTTCTTGACAGCCATTGGAATTTGCATGCTGTTGTTATTGGCACGTTGTATATGAAATGTAATAGTCCCTCATCAGTCCAAAACCAAATATAAAGAAAACTTTTTTTTTTTTTTTAAGTACGAGAAATCTATTCTTAGAATAGATACATAAAATTTCCTCTAGAAAAAAGTATTCGGAATTGAATAGGTTCCAAAATTCCTGGAGTCGCCCATCCCTAGTGTAGGGAAGAATGAGAGATAGGGGGAGGATGCACGTGATAGACAAAATGGTACAGAAACGAACTCCCAGTAAGGAAAACTGGAGACCAGTTGAACAAAACAGGCGAAGTCATGAACCAACAAAAAAAAGAGGAGAGGAATCTATTGATAAATGAGGAGAAAAGGCATAGTAGGAGAGGATACATGAGAGGAGGCA
The DNA here is from genome assembly GCF_964187855.1 of Myxine glutinosa. Lineage (NCBI taxonomy): Eukaryota > Metazoa > Chordata > Myxini > Myxiniformes > Myxinidae > Myxine > Myxine glutinosa. The sequence goes on from NC_136262.1 coordinate 71,474,562, forward strand.
ATACATATCAAGAGAGGCAAAGGTTGGGGAGGGAGGATATTTAGCTTGACTTCATACAATTTGAAATTTTAGACTCGAAAATCTAATCAATTAGTCCTTGTCAAACACACACACAACCTGTCCACCAAATTTTGTCCGAATCCATATTCAACTCTGAGATATTCTGCTCACGGACAGACAAATCGACAAACAGACAGGGGTGAAAATATAACCTCCGACCACATTGGTAATGAGCTCCATAAGACATTAGAAAGTAATTTGTACTCCTTTCTAAATCATATAAAAATAAATAGACCCAAGTGGGCTGACGGTCATCTCTTGAGGTAGTAGTCAAGACCACTGCTGATTTGGGGGACCCCCTGGGTGCCCACAAAATTGAATCATCCAAGACTGGGCGATCCTGCGGACCATCGAGTAGAAGGGCTGAATCAGGTTTCAGAGCAGTCGATTGCTAAATAAGGGACGAGTAGGGATCCAAAGTTTGGAGGCTAGTCACCCCCCCACCCCCCTCCCACACCTGGGACACTACATGATCCTAAATCGAAAAATTGAAGCCCGAGCGATTGTGCAGGCTACTGTTTTGTATTCATGTGTCACGTTTCAGAACAATCAGCCAGGTGATAAGGGAGGAGTAGCAAAAATAGCAAAGAGTCAAAGGACAGACGGACAGACGACCAGACATCGGACCGTCATGACCCATTTTATAAGTTCATCTCTTCGACAAGCGAGATGAGATGACCATAACAAATCGTGAGTTTGAAGATTAAAGTAAATTTCAAAAAAAGAATGACGTTCAAGAGGGGCAGTGGAATATATTTCATAGTCGACTAGTTATCAGTGGCGCACATTCCCAAATCTAGTTATCAGTAGTGTACATTCCCAAATCTAGTTATCAGTGGTGCACATTACCAAATCTGGTTAACGGTGGTGTCCATTCCCAAATCTAGTTATCAAAGGTGTACATTCCCAAATCTAGTTATCAGTGGTGAACATTCCAAAATCTAGTTATCAGTGGTGTACATTCCCAAATCTAGTTATCAGTGGTGTACATTCCCAAACCTAGTAATCATTGGTGTACATTCCCAAATCTAGTTATCAGTGGTGTATATTCCCAAATCTAGTTATCAGTGGTGTACATTCCAAAATCTAGTCATCATTGGTGTACATTCCCAAATCTAGTTATCAGTGGTGTACATTCCCAAATCTAGTTATCAGTGGTGTACATTCCAAAATCTAGTTATCAGTGGTGTACATTCCCAAATCTAGTTATCAGTGGTGTACATTCCCAAATCTAGTTATCAGTGGTGTACATTCCCACCCGGTGTGTACCCCGGTTTAGAATAGGTACAACGTATCCCTGCGTGTCGTAAGAGGCGATTAAAAGGGTTGGCGTCAGGAAGGGCATCCGGCCATAAAAACATTGCCTCAAAAAGGGAACCATGACAATTACAATTATATATGGGCAGGGTACAGCCCGAAATACCCCGCCGGGGACCTCACTCCCTCTCGTCACAACTCAAGGTGGGGAACCCGATCGAAGAAAGGGTGGAAATCACTCCATTTACGACGACGCCATGTCTGATGCCTCACGTGGAGATTGGTTTCTGAGGTTTAGGACATGGAATGTAGGGACAATGACAGGGAGATCAGGAGAAGTGGTGGAAGAATTGGTCAGAAGAAAAGTGGACATATGTTGTGTGCAAGAGACAAGATGGAAGGGAAGTGGAGGGAGAATGATGAAGGGTAGGCAGGGACAGAAATACAAGTTTGTGTGGCAAGGGTGCCCGGAAGGCGTGCATGGTGTTGGTGTCCTGTTTTCTGAGGAGTTTGTAGACAGTGTGGTGAGTGTGACTAGAGTGATTGAAAGGTTGCTGATGGTGAAAATGATGATTGGAAAGCTCTTGGTGAACGTCATCTCGGGATATGCTCCGCAGGTCGGTTGCAGCGATGAAGAGAGGGCCAAGTTCTGGTGTGCGATAGAGAAGCTGATGGAAAACGTGAAAGATGAGGAAGTCGTTGTGGTAGGAGGAGACCTAAATGGACATGTGGGAAGGAGTATGGACGGTTTTGAGGGAGTTCATGGGGGTTACGGATATGGTGTGAGGAATGGAGAAGGTGAAAGGATTTTGGAGTTTGCTGATGGAGCTGGTTTGTTGATTTGTAATACTCAGTTCCAAAATGAGGATAATAAGCTTGTTATATGCACGTCAGGTGGGTCGACGAAAACTGTTGACTACCTGATGGTGCGTAGGCGAGATAGGGGGCACCTCGACAGGGGGCGAGATAGTGGCCGTGCACAAAGGTGATCCCGGGGGAGGAGGTTGTTTCACAGCACCACTTGGTTGTCTGCGACATAAGGGTGAAAGGTGCAAGGAGAGCTTGGCGGGTGAAGTACCAACCGAGAATGAAGGTGTGGAGGTTGAAAGAGGTGACAGTGAGGGAGGCATTAAAAGAGAGGCTGAGTATGGCAGAGGATGATGTGGTTGAGCTTGAAAGTCGTTGGATGTCAATGAAAGATAGTCTGTTGGGAGTCGTTGGTGAGGTATGTGGATGGACTAAAGGACGAGGCACTCGGAAACATGGTTGTGGGATGATGAAGTTGGAAAGAGGATTGACGAGCAGAGGAAGAATTTCAAGGAGTGGCAGAAGGCGAAGGGTAAGGGGGCAGAAAAGGCAGAGCATTAAAGTTATAAGGCAGCCAAGAAGGCTGCAAAGAAAGAGGGAGCAAAGGCACAGGACGCATGTAGGAAAATGTTCGGAGAACGCTTGGATTCGGAAGAGGGTCAGAGAGCGGTATTCAGGATTGCAAAGCAGATAGCGAAAGAGAGCTGCGATGTGATGGGGGTGAGATGCTTGAAGGATGAAGTGGGACAAATCGTTGTGGACCCAGATGGAATTAAAGGAAGACGGAAGAGATATATGGAAATGCTGTTGAATGCAGAGAATGAATGGGCCGGCAACATGGAGAGTAACCCAGTTTTAGGACCGGCAGAGAAGATAACTGAGAAGGAAGTTGAGGAAGCAATAAAAGCAATGAAGAGTAGAAAAGCAGGAGGGCCTATGGGAGTTGTGGGAGATAAGTTGAAGGTGGCGGGAAGTTGGGGTGTGAAGAGAATGACAGAGATCTGTAATCTGGTGGTGAAAGAAGGCCGCATTCCAGTGGATTGGGAACTGAGTACCCTCGTCCCTCTATACAAGGGGAAAGGTGACCCTCTGGACTGTGGCTCGTATCGAGTGATAAAGTTATTGGAGCATGGAATGAAGGTATTGGAAAGGGTGTTGGAGAGCAGGAACCGCCTTTAGAGGCCATTTTTTCCCCGGAGAGCAGGGGTTGCCCTTTTTATGGGCACCATGGTCTCCTTTTTGAAGCAATGTTTTATGGCCGGATGCGCTTCCTGCCGCCAGCCCTGTTAGTCGCATCTTGCAACACGCAGGGAATTACCAGTGAACTGGTACTCAATTTGCCGACCTCGGAAGGATGACAGGCTGAGTCAACCCCCCTGGCATTAATTCAGCGATCGACCGGGATTCAAACCCAGGATCCAAGGATCCCAAGATGGCACCCTTGCCGCTAAGCCAACACCAGGCTTGGTGTTGGAGAGGAGGATAAGGAAGAAATGTGAAGTTCGACGAAATGCAGTTTGGATTTATGCCAGGAAGAGGAATGACAGACACGCTTTTTATTGTGAAGCAGTTGCAGGAGAAGTACATGGAGAAGAGGAAGAGGTTGTTTCTTGAGTTTGTTGATCTGGAGAAAGCATTTGATGGGGTTCCACGTGAAGTAGTGACTTGGGCATTGAGGAAGTTAGGAGTGGAGGAATGGTTGATCAGAGTCGTGATGGCAATGTACGAGAGAGCGCGCACAGCTGTAAGGACAAAGGACGGGAACAATGGTGAGTTTGAGGTGAAGGTGGGAGTGCATCAGGGGTCGGTACTAAGTCCACTTCTATTTGTAGCTGTGATGGAGGTGCTGGCTCGGAATGTAAAGGAGGATTTACCGTGGGAGTTGTTTATACAGATGATCTGGTGTTGATTGCGGAAAGTATGGATGGACTGAAGGAGAAGATGAACAAGTGGAAGGAATGTATGGAGACAAAAGGTCTGAAGGTGAATATCGGAAAAACGAAGGTGATGGCAAGTGGTAAAGCATGTAGTGAGGTGGAAAGAACTGGGAAGTGGCCGTGTGTAGGAAGGGTGTTGGAGTGAACTCCATTCAATGTACAATGTGAACTCCATTCAATGTACAATGTGCACTGAGTGGGTTCATAAAAAATTTAGTGGACTGAGAGGGTCATTAACCAGTGTGGCAGCTACATTCAAGTGTAAGGGGTGCACAGAGGGAGCTGCAGATGGAGGAAATGTTGAGTTGGATCTTGGAGACGGCATGAAGCTGGAAGGTGTGAAAACATTTTGCTACCGAGGAGACATGCTGAATGGAGAAGGTGGATCAGACTCGGCAACGGTTGCTCGAGTGAGATGTGCATGGAAGACGTTTCGGGAACTGAATGGCGTGCTGACGAGGAGGGGAGTGTCGTTGAAGCTGAAGGGAAAGGTGTATACTGCATGCGTGAGAAGTGTTACGATTTATGGGAACGAGACATGGGTAATGAACGTAGAGCAGCAACGAAGGCTGGAAAGGGTGGAAATGTGAATGGTTCGGTGGATGTGTGGAGTATCGTTGAGAGAGAGGAAGACAAATGATGAATTGCGAAAGATGATGGGAATAGAGCCTGTGATGGATGCTGTGAAGACAAACAGGTTGAGATGGTTTGGTCATGTGTTGAGGAAGGATGAAAGTGACTGGTTGAGAAGAGTGATGGAAATGAATGTGGAAGGAAGTAGAGGACGAGGAAGACCGAGAAAGACTTGGCTAAAGATGGTGGAAGAAGAAATGCGGGCAAGGGGGTTAACAAGGGGAGATGCAGAAAATAGGGCAACCTGGAGAAGATTGTCATGGGGCCCGCAAGGCTAACCCCCACACTCGCAGGGAAAATGGCCTTAAAATGCCTGTTGTTGTTGTTGTGGTGTCCATTCCCAAATCTAGTCATCATTGGTGTACATTCCCAAATCTGGTTATCAGTGGTGTACATTCCCAAATCTAGTTATCGGTGGTGTACATTCCCAAATCTAGTTATCAGTGGTGTACATTCCCAAATCTTGTTATCGGTGGTGTACATTCCCAAATCTAGTTGTCAGTGGTGTACATTCCCAAATCTGGTTATCGGTGGTGTCCATTCCCAAATCTAGTTATCAGTGGTGTACATTCCCAAATCTCGTTATGAGTGGTGTACATTCCCAAATCTTGTTATGAGTGGTGTACATTCCCAAATCTTATCGGTGGTGTCCATTTCCAAATCTAGTCATCAGTGGTGTACTTTCCCAAATCTAGTTATCAGTGGTGTACATTCCCAAATCTCGTTATGAGTGGTGTACATTCCGAAATCTAGTTATCAGTGGTGTCCATTCCCAAATCTAGTTATCAGAGGTGTACATTCCCAAATCTCGTTATGAGTGGTGTACATTCCCAAATCTTATCGGTGGTGTACATTCCCAAATCTAGTTATCAGTTGTGTCCATTCCCAAATCTAGTTATCAGTGGTGTACATTCCCAAATCTAGTTATCAGTGGTGTACATTCCCAAATCTAGTTATCAGTGGTGTACATTCCCAAATCTAGTCATCAGTGGTGTACTTTCCCAAATCTCGTTATCAGTGGGGTACATTCCAAAATCTCGTTATCAGTGGTGTCCATTCCCAAATCTAGTTATCAGTGGTGTACATTCCCAAATCTCGTTATGAGTGGTGTACATTCCCAAATGTTATCGGTGGTGTACATTCCCAAATCTAGTTATCAGTTGTGTCCATTTCCAAATCTAGTTATCAGTGGTGTACTTTACCAAATGTAGTTATCAGTGGTGTACATTCCCAAATCTGGTTATCAGTGGTGTCCATTCCCAAATATAGTTATCAGTGGTGTTGTTGGAATTGGGTAAAGGGTTGTCATTTTGGCAGTTTACTGCTCTTACAGGTTTTGCAGGCTTTTTTTTTTAATCTCCAGTTATTTAGGCATTAAAGCGTTAAATATGTAAAACAGAAGGGGGAATTCAAAAACGTTTTTCTTTTCACCGAGTTAAGATTTCTTTTAACAAACAGAATATATCACTTTCCAGCAAATGCACTAAAAATAAATCTATGTATTCATTTTGTTGTATAGACTATAGAGGATAGGGTGAGGAGAAGGAGGGGATGGGGTGAATTGAAAGAAGGAAAAAATAAAGGGAAGGATGTCGAATAGAGGTGGGAAAGATAAGGGGGAGCGGGAGAATGCATGGGAGACGAGGAGAAAAACACCACCAAGTAGAACAAGGATGGTATTTCCTGAAGAGCATCGAAAAGTATCTGGCACATTGCAATGTTCATGTAACCAATGAGGCAAAATTCACCTGCAGCCTCCCATCCAGAGTACGCTGAATGGTGACACATTTGCTGGGTTGTGCGCCATTGGTGGTAATAGCTGTGATGAGAGACTCCAGCTCGTCCTTTTTCTCCTTAAGTTTGCGCACCAGACTCTCGATGGCACGCTTTGAAAACGACTCGCTTTCACCTCCCTGCCGGTGGCACATCAGGCTGTGCACGATGCTCAGGCAAGCATCGCTGCTGCTTGGCGTCCCCAGCGCCATGGCCGTCACACCCGCGGTCTCACGGTTGGTTGCCTCGTGCACAGACGAAGGGAAAGGGTTCGCCTCGGACCAACGGATGGGCCAGCTACCCGTGCCTCCGTCGCTCAACGGCCCGCTGCTACAATGCTCCGAGCCTGTCACAAGCAGAAATGGAAAAACGTCCAAGCTTACATTACAATGCACACACACACCACTATTGCCAGCATCACATCCTCTCAGAGGTTAAACACGTTAACCGATTGATTGGCAAATGCATTAAATTTGCATTAGGTCGGAGCACTACCAAAAGCAAACTTGCAAGCCGTATCGAATTTTAACAAAAGCAATAATCCTTCGAGCATACACGAAATGGAAACATTCCTTCTGGTGGCAGCGCACCAATATGAAAGCCCGATATCACACACCATGGCATTGCAGAGTGATCACAACCTTTAGGAGGTCGTGCAGCCTCGAGCAATCTCTGTCAGTGATATAACAAGAACATTGGGTCCAAAGTGAAGCAACTTGCAAGAAAAATAGCTTTCAAACCAAATATGGTTGGATATGATCACCAATCATGCTTCTGTTCACTTGGATTGTCTAATCTGTGTTAAATTCCCAAGCAAATGTAAACCATCGTTCTGGTGTTGCTCGAGCTGTTACTACAACATGACACATGCAATCTTTTGAAGAAGATAAATTGGTTCTATCACAAGCTTGTACATGCTTACAGGCATTAAGAAAGTTCATGGCATGTTTTGAACAACGTATATATTATTTTGTGCCAGTGCCCTAGCCAAATGAATGTTGCTTCCAATTTATTTTCAGTGGCGGTATCATATGCAGCCTGTGGCTGCTTAGCTGTGTCATTTTCTGGGGGATAAGCCAACACCAGGCTTATTACCTTGCGCTCGCAAAGTGAGAAGCGGGGTTAAGCGATCGGTTGCGTGCGTTCGTGTGGTGTACTTAAGTACATACGTGCGTCTCTGCATTCTAAAAAGAGCATTTTCTCGGCAACCGTTGGTCCGATTGACAAGAAATTCTACTGTAGAAGCACTCCCACCTGTACAATTTTTTTATTCATAACGAGCCGAAAGCACCCGGCATTGCCCGGGTTCTTTTTGAATGAATTTACTACTATAATTCAGCTTTTACTCGTGGCCGTAGAAGATTGACTACTATAATTCAGCTCAGCTTTTAATTGCGAAATGGGCCCAGCCCGGCCGAGGCGGCCTCGACCAGCCTCGCCACCTAGCCTATAACCTTCCCAGGGCCCGTCCCGACATTTTTAGTTCTTTTTGAATGAATTTACTACTATAATTCAGCTTTTACTCGCGGCCGTAGAAGATTGACTACTATAATTCAGCTCAGCTTGTAATTGCGAAATGGGCCCACCCCGGCCGAGGCGGCCTGACCAGCCTCGCCACCTAGCCTATAACCTTCCCGGGGCCCGTCCCGACATTTTTAGATCTTTTTGAATGAATTTACTACTATAATTCAGCTTTTACTTGCGGCCATAGAAGATTAACTACTATAATTCAGCTCAGCTTTTAATTGCGAAATGGGCCCAGCCTGGCCGAGGCTGCCTCGACCAGCCTCACCACCTAGCCTATAACCTTCCCGAGGCCCGTCCTGACATTTTTTGTTTTTCGAGGTTTTCTCCTATCTTTCACCGTTCAGGAGATTAGCGCATGCAGACAAACAAACAAACAAACAAATAGTCAGGTTCACTATGTTTTTTCGTTCGAAATTTTTGGAGATTAGCAAAACTATACATTTTTGGAATATTCAGAGCATGAGAATCCAAAAATTAATGTTGGCATTTGCGTAGACACCTTTGCAAAAATAACACTCAGGACAGTGATGAAGATCTGTAAAAGCATATTCCTGAACGGTATAGACCTAGTAGATCCTGTGTATCGGACTTATAGTTCAATCTGATACTAACAAGGCTGCTTTCTTGCTTTATAAACCCATACCTATAACTTCAAAGGACTTGCAATATCTTGTATTATGTAATACAGTTATATCACAAATATAAAGACAATGGTTTTCAATTACCTTTGTTTGTTGTTTTTCTATAATACTGAGCACTATTTTGAGGCCTTTATTGGATTCCTTGACCCAGAAAACATAGGATTAGCATATTTAATTAAGTTTCTAGGTTGACTAGAAGCCGAGATAGCGCAAAATATGTATTTTATGGCGACCATTTTGAAAATCCAAAATGGCGGCCATGCAGATGTCTGTGCAAATGCCAACATTGATGTTCGGATTCTTCATGCTCTGATGATTCCAAAAATGTACAGGTTTGCTAATCTCCCAAAATTTTGAACGAAATTATATTTGTTGACATAGTGAACCTGTATCTTCATCACTGTCCTGAGTGTCATTTTCGCAAAGGTGTCTATGCAAATGCACACATTAATTTTTGGATTCCTCATGCTCTGAATATTCCAAAAATGTATAGTTTTGCTAATCTCCAAAAATTTTGAACGAAATTATATTTGTTAACATAGTGAACCTGACTAAAACAAAAACTTTCTTTTATATATATAGATTATGACGTCACAGGTAATGTGGTACACACGCCATCTTGGAAAAACGTAACACCTCTATATCTCTGAAACTGCTCAATGGAAAAAAATGAAACATGGCTCATTGTCAAGTACTCCACTCCTCCTGTAGAATTTTGTAATTAAAATTATGACATCACAGGTCAAGTGGTACAGGCGCCATCTTGGAAAAAAAAACCCAATAAAGGTTGCACCTCTATATCTCCAAAATCACTCCAGGGGATAAAAATGAATCGTGGCTCATTGTAAGGAACTCATTCTGGGTAATAAGTGTTGTCAATGATAACGTCATTAGTGCCATAATTATAACGTCATAATTCGACAAGGACAACGCTTAGTCTGATCAGTTTGAAATTTATTGAGCGTGATCTACGCAACAATTATATTAGAGAATATAAATTTATGATGTCATCGCTCACGTGGTCTGGCAGCCATATTGGACCAAAGAAAAAAAAAGCCCTTCAAAAACAGAAGAGTTGGCTTGCACCAAGTTGACTGTGTGGGGTAAGTATTCCATGAATAACATCCAGTTTATTTTCAGTAATCAGATGCCAGATAAACTTAGCGACGAGTAAAGAACACAACATTCACTCAGACTGGCGAGTGCTTCTCCAGAGCATAGAACACCTTGGGATGAAGTTCACCTGGGAACACAACTATGTGCAGCACACTGATGAATGAAGGGCAGCATTATTTAAAGACAAGTCCAGATTATGCTCACACTTTCATCATGACCAGACCTAGATGTGAAGACATGATGCTGTGGAACAAATGCATGTGCGGTATATTGTGGAACATCAACCAGATAGTCTGATGCATCTTTAATTTTGTCCTTGTTCCTTTCATCTGATGAATTCTTGATCCTGCAATGCATGTATTTTCTGGCGCAATCAGTTCTAACCTTTGTGTGATAAAAATGAGAGATAATATAAAAAAGCCAGTATTCTATCCAAAATATGAAAGGAGAGCACTGTTCACTGTCCACTCAATATATTGAGCTATTGAGCACATTTGAGAACTGGTGTAAGAGTTCCTTAGCTACATGCTAAATTCAATGAGATTCCATCCAGGAACAGATGCTTGGGACCGACCTTTGGAGAGACTGCGTGAAGTCTGCTCAAGGTGCCACGTGACGCCACGCCCCCACCCAGCCAGCCACACCTCTACTCGCTGCTCTGCTGCAAGGATGTAACTGGCTTCTTTGCGACTCTGAATCTGCTCCTGCTGTCTTGCAGGACACATCCAGGGTATTTCCGTCCTACCAACTCTCAGGTCTATCTCCTGTGGTGCAAGTCTAAAGGCCTTTAAGTTAGATATTTAAGCCTCCCCTTTAATCATTGGTTCTGTGGGCATGCATGTACAGTGGTGGTAAGGGGTTTATATCGTTACACCATTTATTATCACTTCTCCTTTTGTTCCCTTACGTATGACCATTTTTATTGCTTTAATAAACATAATTATGTGTTTGTGGTGTGTGGTATATAATTAGCGTGGGGCTCAGCCGATTCCGTGCCCCAATCAGTAGGGTATCGTGACTGTTTAACACAGGATCTGGTTGGGGGCCTTCAAATCGGTTGACCGGTTTTAGGTGGTTTAAAAATTCATACTTCCATAAATGGGAACATTATGAGAACTGAACTACTGGTTGGAATAACTTGACAATTGGTGCTTGTACTCGGGGTGTTGGTATTTGGTTTTGTTTTTGGATTCAGTGTCACAGCTCTTGGAGTATCCAGTTTAACATCCATCCAAGGGATGGCACACACATTGATTGATGCCTCATCCTCCATGCAAAACACCAGGATGATGGGTTTTGTCTCAAAAAACCATGGTCACACCAGGTGAAGTTGCCTCAGGATTGCCACAGAGTGTTGGCACTGGTTACTTTGAAAGAGAGCACATGACTGATCATGTGGCCTCCGGATTTATGCCTTAACCAGTGGTTCTCCACACTGCCTTTCACATCAAGGTGACAGAGCAAGAAGGCAGACTCACGAACTAAGATTCATTCACTAACAAAAAAAATAGGGGCAATGCCCCTGGGCTCACCCAATAGAACCAGGGAACCATTGACAGGTGTGGATGATGCCCAACATATGTAATTGAGAAGAAAGTAAATACCTATTTTGGAGGACAAACTGCTGATTTTTTTTAATGCTGTGAACAAACTTTAGTACATCACACACAGGTCATGAAGGTTGGGGTCAATTTTTGATCGAAATCATGTGTAGTTTCAGAGAAGAAAGCACTTACCCGTTTTGGGAGTTAAGACCACCCTTAGACCCATTTACACCCTGATTTTTTTAATGCATCGAACAAACTTTGGTACATGAGTATTGAAGGTTTTGGTCAAGTTTCATCAGAATTGTGTGTGTAGTTTAGAAGAGAGCAAGTAACTATTTTGGGGGGGGGGGGGGGGGGGAAGCGGTCAAAAACCTCCCCATAGACCCCCTTAAGGAGCGCAGATTTTGATGTTGTCAATACACCTTCGTCAGACATCAGATGGGAAGCTTTGGCTAAGTTTTATCAAAATAGTGTGTTTGGTTCAGGCAATAATGACTGAGGTGTTTACAGATTCACTCATTCACTCACGTACCAGCATCATTCATCATTCCAATCACAAATTAATACCACAATATAAATATATCAAAATATAATGTTAAACCACGATTGCATTGAGATATTATCAAACAAGCGAACCGTTATCATCTGTTCACTTCCGGATTTGGGAGCAAGGTCGGCGTCAATCGCATTTCAAAATCATAATTGTATTGAGGAATTTCTGAAACTTTCTACCTAACTTATGACACCCGGTGGGACCTCAAAAGGTTCCCCAGAAGGTTATTATATTTCCTTTTAGTAAAATATGCAACTGCAATAGTTACTAAATACTGCCCCCCCCCCCCCCCCCAGCCGCCCCCTCCCCGTCATGTGACGAGATGCTCCGCACTGATTGGAGGACATTTGTGAGGCACATACATACATACATACATACATCGGACGGACAAATGCTTTTCCAGAAGGCATTTCCCTCCAGTCTACGCCGTATAAAAAAACAACTATATATATATATATATATATATATATATATATATATATATATATATATATATATATATATATATATATATATATATATATATTTATATTTATATATATATATATATATATATATATATATATATATATATATATATATATATATATATACATACATAGAGTCATACCCCGTTTTACGCCATTTCGACCGACGTCAAATCTGACTTTACGCCACTCTTCTAGAGTAAATTTCAGTTCAGCGAACGTCATTATGTGCGACTTTACGTCACTCCTACGGACGTGATAAAAATTAAACAATTTCAACAATTGGATATTTTAACGTTTTAACGATCGTTGATCGTTGTTTTAACGTTGATGTTTTAACGATCGAAACAATTTAAAATACAATAAAAAGCACATTAAAAATATTTAAAAATGTATGTACAGTATACGTACGTGTAGCTGCTGGTTATCATTCAAAACAAAGGCGACGCCATATATGAATTTAGTCCTGTGCTGCGGTCGCGTGCTTGCTTTGCCTTTCGCTGGTATTTTTGTGATTATTCCTTTACTGTGTAAAGGTTCCTTTACTGTGTAAAACAACCAACGAAACGTGGCAACGGCGAAACATGACGATGCCGGCTCGGACGTACAGTATACGTTTGTATGTATATATATATGTATATATATATATATATATATATATATATATATATATATATATATATATATATATAGATAGGCAGGACCCAGTACCTCCAATGACGGGGGCTCATAGTGCGAGAGGACTGGGGGGTGATAGTGGGAGATAGTGTCCGATGTAGAGGGATGGTAGCTCTACGATCCCTCACATTGGGGCAAAGGAGCAGTAGATTTATGGGGTTTGGCAGTGTGAACTAGCCGAGGGCGGGCTAGGATATTGTTAGGGATTTAGAAGGATGACAATAGGAGACCGAGATTTAAGTGGAGACATTGATACAGGTAGAGGGGACGTAGTCAGATTAGAAGGATGTTAATGACGAGGGAAGTGCTTAGTATAAGGGAAGACAGGGAAAGCACAAGTATTAGAGGGAAGTGGTTAGTTAGATGATGCTGTGTGTGTAATTGTGGGTGCCTCTTGGGCTTGGTGAAATGAGGCATTGGTCGAGAATGGTTGTGTGTGTGAGAATCTGGTTATCATTGAACTTGGTGAAATGAGGCAATGGTCTGGGATGACCGGAGAAAGTGTATGAGTGGTGTATTGAGGACATGTGTAATGGTGTTGAATGATTGACTTGCATGGGGTGCAAGTGGATAAATGGAGAGAATACTTGGTGTGTGGGAATAAATGGTGTGTGGAGTGAGTGGTGTGGAATGAGTGGTGTGGAGTGCATGGTGCGAAGGAGTGGATGGGGGAGGATGGACCCTTCACGAATACCCGGGGAGGGTAGTTTAAAGTTAGGTAGAGGGAGTAGGTAAATTGTTTGGAAATTGACATCTGTGGTGCAGGGAGTAGCAAGAAGTGCTTGGTTGGGTGCATGAGTATGTGGAATGGCCCGACCGATAGAAAACAACGGAGGGACTCCCGACGGGGAGCGGCAAAGATTCAGGGCGAAGCCGCAGCCTCCTCCAGTTAATTTCTCTAGTTTTACGAATTACGGTGTTTGTCTTCATTTTAAGGCATTTTTAAGACTTTACGCCCGGTTTACGTCAAAAACCGAGTTACGTCACGGCTTATGGAACCAATTAATGACGTAGGCCGGGATATTACTGTATATATGTATGTATATATATATATTATATATAAATATATATATATATATATATATATATAAACACACAAAGAAAGGAACACACAAAGAAAGGAACACACAAACAACAACAACCAACCACAGTCAGACACCACGACAGCAGCAACATCAACATGTTATTGGTGTTGATGTGTTTCACTTCGTATTGCGTCCTCAGTGAGATTCACAGATACACATACAACAACAACAACAACAACAGGCATTTTAAGGCCATTTTCCCTGCAAGAGCGGGGGCTAACCCGCTAACTAACCCGAGCTAACCCGAGCGGGGGGCTAACTTGCGGTCCCCATGACAATCTTCTCCATTTTGCCCTATTTTCTGCATCTCCCCTTGTTAACCCCCTTGCCCGCATTTCTTCTTCGACCATCTTTAGCCAAGTCTTTCTCGGTCTTCCCCGTCCGCTACTTCCTTCTACATTCATTTCCATCACTCTTCTCAACCAGTCACTTTCATCCTTCCTCAACACATGACCAAACCATCTCAAACTGTTTCTCTTCACAGCATCCATCACAGGCTCTAGTCCCATCATCTTTCGCAATTCAACATTTGTCTTCCTCTCTCTCAACGATACTCCACACATCCACCGAACCATTCGCATTTCCACCCTTTCCAGCCTTCGTTGCTGCTCTACGTTCATTACCCATGTCTCGCTCCCATAAATCATAACACTTCTCACACATGCAGCATACACCTTTCCCTTCAGCTTCAACGACACTCCCCTCCTCATCAGCACGCCACTCAGTTCCCGAAACTTCTTCCATGCACATCTCACTCCAGCAACCGTTGCCGAGTCTGATCCACCTTCTCCATTCAGCATGTCTCCTAGGTAACAAAATGTTTTCACACCTTCCAGCTTCACGCCGTCTCTAAGATCCAACTCAACATTTCCTCCATCTGCAGCTCCCTCTGTGCACACCTTACACTTGAATGTAGCTGCCACACTGGTTAATGACCCTCTCAAACCACTACATTTTTGATGAACCCACTCAGCGCACATTGTACATTGAATGGAATTCACTCCGACACCCTTCCTGCACACAGCACACGGCCACTTCCCAGTTCTTTCCACCTCACCACATGCTTTACCACTTGCCATCACCTTCGTTTTTCCGATATTCACCTTCAGACCTTTTGTCTCCATACATTCCTTCCACTTGTTCATCTTCTCCTTCAATCCATCCATACTTTCTGCAATCAACACCAGATTTTTTTTTTCTTTTTCTTTTTTTTTTGTATACAAGATCGAGGCTTGTGAAAGAGCTAACATTAATCACACAAAAATTCAAACCGACACATAAAACACAAAAAATAAGGGGAGCAGTAGACAAGATGGGGAGAGAGGGGGAAGGACACAAACACAACATTTGAGAGCAAGGACATCGGGAGAAATGTGGGAGGGGGAGGGCTTGGGGGGAGGTGGGAGAGGTATAAAACATATGAACACTGCAAGGACTTCCAGGAAAGAAGTTGGAATTTCAAAAGAAAAGTGTATCTGGGGTGAATTAGCGGGGGTAGAAAAGATCAAGGGTTTGGATGGGGGAAGATAAGAGATGGTGGTGAACAGCTGTTTTAAAGACCTGGAGGGAGGAGTGGGATTGAAGGGAGTGGGGGAGTTTGTTCCAGAGGTGGGAGAAAAGGGGAATGAAAGAGTGAAGGTGAGCAGAGAGCCTAGATTTTGGCAGTTTAACCATAAGAGGGTTGCAGGCAGATCTTGTGCGACCTGAAGGAATATTGGGGGGACAGAGCACAGAGAGAGCTGGGGGAGCAAGGCCGGAGAGGAGTCGGTAGAAGACAGAAAGACCACCAACCTGCCTGCGGTGAGTGAGTGAAAGGCCCTCGGAGTTAACTTCATCGCAGGAGATTCCAATTATTCTGAAAGCTTTGGTTTCAACAGCGTGAAGCCGAGCTAGGTGTGAGGCAGGAGCCCCAGCCCAGAGGGGGGAACAGTATTCCAATGAGCTGCGGCTGAAAGCCTTGTATGTGGTGAGGAGCTCAAGTGTGCCAAGGAAGTACTTCGCACGACAGAGGATGCCCAGTCGGCGACTGGCTTTGGAGGCCAGCTTGGAAATGTGGTTTTCCCAAGAAAGATCATGGCAGATAGTGAGACCCAAAAGCTTGAGCGACAGAACTTCTTGGAGAGGATTCTTGAGAAAGTAGATGGGAGGGTTTTCCAGTCGGTCCTTTCGGAGAGACATTCCAAGAGTGTGAGATTTGTCAGGATTGAAAGACATGTTCCACTTGTTTGACCAGTCTATGATTTTGTTCAGGTCTGCAGAGAGTGAGGAGGCTGCAGACTGCCGATCTGAGGGATGAGGAATGGAGCGGCAGAGAGTGGAGTCATCAGCAAAGAGATAGAGGATTTTCCAGAGAGTTGGAGAGATCATTGATGAAGACCAGAAATAGCACAGGGCCCAGAACACTACCTTGGGGAACTCCAGCCAGAACAGGACGGGGAGATGAGAGAAATCCATTCAGGGCCACACGTTGCCTACGACAAGAGAGGAAGTCCGCAAGCCATGAGTGGAGATTTCCATGGATACCATTGGAGGAGAGTTTGGTGAGCAGGGCTGGGTGCCAGACCGTATCGAAGGCACGTGATATGTCAAGTGAGACAGCTCTGATTTCCTGTTTGGCATTGAGGACCTCCATCCATTGCTGAGACAGCAGAAGCAACATGTCCAGAGTAGAATGACCTGGTCTGAATCCAAATTGATGATCAGAGATAAAGCCATTGGAGAAGAGGAAGGATTTGATATCCGAAGCAATGATGGATTCCATGACTTTGCTGATAATTGGAAGCAGGCTGATTGGTCTGTAGTTGCAAGGATCTGTTTTTGCCCCTTTTTTGTGTAAAGCGGTAATGTTTGCTGATTTCCAGGATGCTGGCAGATGACCTTGAGCAAAAGAGAGGGTGAAAAGAACAGAGAGAGGGTGAGATAGAGCGGCAGAGCAGGATTTTAGGACCCGTGGGCTGATGTCGTCTGGTCCAGTTGCAGAATCAGAGTCGAGGTTTGACAAAAACTTCTCCACCTTGTCAGGAGAGAAGGACACAGAGTCCAGGAGCAGTTGGGTTCGACTGGGAAAGGTGGGAACAGAGAGAGATGGGTTTGGGACACAAGATTTTGAGGCAAACACAGAGTTGAGGCATTCGGCTTTGTCACATGCGGTGTCAACTGTGAAGCCATTTGAGGTAAGGGACGGGATAGAGGGAGAACAAACACCAGAAACGGATTTCACCAGCCGCCACCAGGATTTGGAGAAAGGAGACAGGTTTGAGAGTTCAAACTTGAGTGTGGAGAGATAGTGCTTCCTGGCACTCCTGAGGGTTGACACACACTTGTTCCGAGCTTGGTGGAAGGAACTGAGATTGCCTTCAGTTGGATTTGCCTTCCAAGAGGCAAAGGCAAGTTGTTTCAGGGCAACTGCCTCACCACAAGATTCAGTGTACCATGGACGGGAGGAAGGGTAAGACAACTGAAGACGGGATGGGATAAATCTGTGCATGAGAGAGAGCAGTTTGCTTTGGAAGAATTCCCAGGAAGAATTTATGTCAGAGGCAGTAGAGATGGGAGACCAGTCCAGATGATTGATGGCTGCTTGCAGACCGTGCCAGTCAGCCTGAGTGAAATGCCAGACTCGTCGGCGCTGAGGAGGCTCTCTGAGAATGGCCAGAGAGATGTCTACTTTAACAAGCACATGATCAGAAGAACCGATTGGAGCAGAAGAAGAGCAGCAGCATTTGCAGGGAAGTTAGTCATAACCAAGTCCAGAAGAGAAGATACTCCATTGACTGAGATCCGGGTTGGGAAATTGACAGATTGTGTCAGTCCCAATGAGTCGCAGAAGTCCTTTGCTGAGGTGCCATGGTTGGCGAGAGATGAACCCACACCCAGCCAGCTGGCATGAAGACAGTTGAATTCGCCACATATGAGGAAGAGAGAGTTTGGATGAGTTGATAGAAGTTGGTCCATGTTGTCCGACAGCGAAATGTAAATGGATTCATCACTGTTTGGAGGACGGTACAGAACACATATGAACAAAAGGTGGGAGCGGAGAGGAAGCCGTAGCCAGAGGTACTCCTGGGGGTGGGGTGGAGAGAGGGCAGTGCAAGGAGAGTGAGGAAGAGAGTTTTTGATAAAGATAGCCACCCCACCACCAGGACGAGGCTCAGGTCTATCATACCAGAGGAGGGAGTAACCAGGAAGAGATATTAAGGAATCAGAGACATCTTGAAGGAGGAAAGTTTCTGTTAAGCAGATCAAGTCTGAATTGTCAGAAGCAACCTGAATGGAGAGATCAATCAGGTTTGAGCGAAGGCCCCGGATGTTTGAGGTCCATACCGTTAATGAGGAGAGAGGGGGAGCATCGGGTGCAGGACAGGGGAGGGGAGGGGTAGGGTCAGATGAAAGATGAGAGGGGGAGGTAGGAAGAGCAGTTGATAGTGTGGCAGAGATTACAGAAGAGTTACAAGAAAGGGAAGGATGAGGAGGACGAAAGGTTTAATGGTGATGGGATGAGGCACAGTGAGGAGTTGTTTGAGGGGGGGCAGAGAAGGTCAAAGGTTGGGGGAGGTGGAGGTATGAGATAGAAGGGAGACGAAGTGGGGAGGAGGCAGCTTTGAGAAGGAGGTGGGAGGAGGGAGAATTTGGGAGGGATGGTTGGGGGGTAGATTTGAAGGGGAGGGGTTGGGGGGGAGTTTTGAATGGGAGGGGCAAGGGGGGAGTTTAGGAGGGGAAGGGCAAGGGGGGAGTTTAGGAGAGGAGGGGCAAGGGGGGAGTTTAGGAGGGGAGGGGCAAGGGGGGAGTTTAGGAAGGGAGGGGCAAGGGGGGAGATTTGGAGGGGAGGGGCAAGGCAAGAGGGGAGTTTAGGAGGGGAGGGGCAAGGGGGGAGTTTAGGAGGGGAGGGGCAAGGGGGAGATTTGGAGGGGAGGGGCAAGGGGGGAGATTTGGATGGGAGGGGCAAGGGGAGATTTGGAAGAGAGGGGCAAGGGGGGAGTTTAGAAAGTGGATGATTAATGAAAGATGAACATTTATAACAAATTGGGTTTGTTGTGATTTTCAAGTTAGCGATCCGTTTAAGAACGATGGAGGAGGGGTGGAATGAATGAGAATTTAGAGCATGTAGTGAGAAAGAATTATAAGAGATTGAATATTTTTTTTAATGGAATGAGTTGAGGAAGAAATTGAAAGGAGCCTTTTAAATAGGAAGAAAAACAGCGTGTTGTAATAAACCACTGAATAAAACACTGAAGGGGAAAGTTTAAACATATTTAAACAGAACCGTGAAGAACAATCTTATATTCACAAAAATACCAATGGGGAGAGGGAGCCAAGAGGGACACCACGAGTCACTTGAAAAGGGCAAAAGGTGGAAGGCAAGGGGATAATGGGGGCGGGGCGGGACAGCGCACATGGACAGAGGCGCACGATGGAACAAAAGCACACGAGGAGAAAGGGAAATAAGTTTTTTTGTTGTTGTTGTTTTTGGGTGGGGGGGGGGGGGGGGTTACAACGTTAGACAAAGAGTAGATGTTCGGTGAAGTTTGGGGGAGAAGGAAAAATCAAAAAACTGAGTAAAACAGCGAAGGAAGGAACAAACTTCGATGGGGGAAGCCTGAGGCTGCAAGACCTCACTCACGAAATCAATCATCTGCATACAACAACTCCCACGGTAAGCCCTCCTTTACGTTCCGAGCCAGCACCTCCATCACAGCTACAAATAGTAGTGTACTTAGTACCGACCCCTGATGCACTCCCACCTTCACCTCAAACTCACCACTGTTCCCGTCCTTCGTCCTTACAGCTGTGCGCGCTCTTTTGTACATTGCCATCACTACTCTGATCAACCATTCCTCCACTCCTAACTTCCTCAATGCCCATGTCACTACTTCACGTGGAACCCTATCGAATGCTTTCTCCAGATCAACAAACCCAAGAAACAACTTCTTCCTCTTCTCCATGTACTTCTCCTGCAACTGCCTCACAATAAAAAGCACGTCTGTCGTTCCTCTTCCTGGCATAAATCCAAACTGCATTTCGTCAATCTTCACTTTCTTCCTTATCCTCCTCTCCAACACCCTTTCCAATACCTTCATTCCATGCTCCAATAACTTTATCGCTCGATACGAGCAACAGTCCAGAGGGTCACCTTTCCCTTTGTATAGAGGGACGAGGGTACTCAGTTCCCAATACTGATATATCCACAGATACACATGAAATATGTTTTTGAAGTACAACATGCTGTACTTCTTTTGATTAAATGCGGCAGTGCGTTAGCGAAGCAACAGGTAGCTAGGCTTAGTCTTACCTAATCTAAACTTACCATTCTACCCAAAACCCAAAAGTTCAAAAATCCTCATACATGAGGTGTACCGGAAAGTAATGTCGTTTGTTAAGCTGTGTACACTTAAAAAACGACATTATTTTCCGGTACACCTCATATATACAAGTCACATTTAACTTTCATTTCCCCGCCGCTTCAGGTCTTCAACAGCGGTCGGTGAAGAGGAAAAAAAAGCATAAAACAAAAACCCCAACATGCATTCCTTATCCACATTTTAACATAACAAAAACCCAATTTCTAATTGACCATGTCTTCCAGTGGATGTCATCTGCTCCGGCTGATCAGCTGAGCCCAAAACCCTGTCTAACCCTATCTCCCCTCAACAATTGCACAGGCTCCATGCCCTTCCTCGCAAGGATAGAACCGTACATGACTGAGTGGAACCTTTTAACATTTTAAAAACAGATTTCTATTTCTTTAGTCATGCAAAGCCATGGCATCCCTATAAATTCCCCGTGTGTCCTAGTACACAGCGAGGAGGTTCCAAAAATACAATGGTGGGGTCTGTTTGTGTATGGTGACCGCAGAGCACAACCAAAGCCCCATATTGAGGAACCCTGGCCCGGTTCATCTTTGCATCCTAATATATACTTGTAAAAAAGTTTGGTTAAAATCCCATCACTGGTTCACAAATTAGCGCAGTAACAAAATTTTTACCGAACACAACCCCTGACCTTTGACTTCTTAACCCCATAATCGAATCTGTTTATCTTTACATAATTATACATACATGGACGCACGGACAGACGGATGAACGAACGAACAACGAACAACAGCTGGACAATCCCAAAAACATAATGCCTCTGGCGACTTCGACAGCAGAGGCATACAAATCTACGAACATGCAAACATAAACCTATAAAGTACCGACCAATCGTCTGTGAAGGATTTCACATCCAATAACACGCATTAACCCTTTGGACATCACTGAACTACAAAACTGTCCAACTCAAAATAGCCATTATTTAATTATTATTCTTCCTCTCATGTTTCTTCTTCTTCTTATGCTTCTTCTTTTCACAAAACCTCATGGAAAATTGGTTTAAGCTCAGGACTTGGTTTAATCATGTATCTAGTTTAAACTTTAATAGTGAGACGGTCCATAACTACTCAAATTTTTCACAACACGAAAGGATTCCACTAAAAGGAAACAAAGCTGTAATATGAAGATGAAAGAAAGATGTAGGGATTATTTCACAGGATAATTTATTGTGACCAGCCCTACCTTGTTTCCCTACTTTTGGCAAATACTCAGTGGCGGATTAATGCACAGGCATGCAGGGCCTGTGCCCAGGGCCCCAAGCTCAATGAAGGCCCCAGGCAGAGGCGCCGTCAGTCATGCAACTGCATGGGGCTCCAAGATCATGGGAGATGAGAGAGATCACCGATAGTGGTTCACAATGTTTGAGTGGGAGGGGGGGTAATTCAATCATTCTGGGGTCTACAAGAAACTCTTAGCTCTTCATTGGGACTCGTCTATGTATCCAAAAACAAATAAAATAAAAACTTGGTAACTGAGCACACTCCTGCAAATGCCGGGGTGTGTTCCATTACAAATCAGCGTGTAGAGCGCTCACCGAGTGGAGTAAACACTCAAGCAAACACTCCATTTGAAGCGGTTGATAACGAACGGCTGGCTTGGCAAGTGATAGGTAGCTGATTGGTAATGGAACACCTTAGCATGGCATTTTGTTTTCTTAGCATGGCAAGTGGAGAAAAAGGGCAATAAAACATGGAAATTCCTCCAGAGTTTTTGCAGTCGAATGTAAAGCAACATTGGCTAAGTGAGTGTGAAAGTAAAACGGAGGGAGTGAGTCCTCTTAGCCATGATACAATTGAGGGGTCTGAAGCGTCACGAACCATACCCTCTCCCACCACCACCGGGAGCGGCCCGACACAATGCCGAGGCAACCACGTTTGTATACGTTTGTTAAAACTGACCAGTTAATGTACCAAATGTATGCTTTATAACTCAGTGTAACATTGAATGGAGTCTATTATTTATTGAATGCATTTTCATGCATTCATGTTTTTGGGAAAAGTTTTGCGCCTAAAATTTTTTTGTGCCCAGAGCACCAAAAAAAAAATCTTAAACAACCTCTGCAAATTCTATGACGATGATGATGATGATGATGTCCACTCCCACATCATCAGACGCATATGGATGCTGAAACAGTTTCTTGACTATTGGGCACAGTCCTGGCCGGGGCATCACTCCTATGGCTCATTCATTCCAGTAAGCTGGTACTCATTTCACCGACCTCAGAAGGATGACAGGCTGAGCCAACCCCACCTGGTGGTGATTCAACGACCTACCGGGATTTGAACTCGAGGTCCGAGAATCCCCATCCAGCACCCTAACCGTTAAGCCAACACCAGGCTCTCCGTGTGTGTGTGTGTGTGTGTGTGTGTGTGTGTGTGTGTGTGTGTGTGTGTGTGTGTGTGTGTGTGTGTGTGTGTGTGTACACACACACATAGTTATCAGAACCAATTACCACATTCCCACCCTCGTCGATACATAAGTATGGCCGATAACCTTCCGAATAAGTTCAGTAATCCATGCAGTTGGGTGTCAAGTTCACTTGTATCCACCCTTGATATCTGAACAAACAGCAGACAAATAAACAAAAGCCAAGATGGACTGAAAGTGAATCTTGTTAGCTCACTACTTCATTGTTCATTAACCTAGAAGGTTTACACAACAACTAAAAAAGCAAAAAAGATTTAAAAAATAAAAATAAAAATAAAAATAAATAAACTTACATTTCGGTCCATCGTCACATTTCCAATGGACTCATATTTGGCCGTAAAAAGTAGTCCTCAATTTCTTGTTGAAGGTTACTTAATGAAATCGAGAGATGATTTTGGATAAATGAAACTATGCACAGCGTAACTAAACAAGACAGCCGATGACATCATCATGAGAAGATAAATTACTGAAAATAAGAAACACCGACACATCCCCTATCCCACCCAAACAAGAACACACCACCACCCCTAACCATCACCAACTACAGCCACTTACCCCCCCCCCCCCACCCCACTGTAGAGGCAAATGCCCCCCTCCCAAACGCTGCAGAAGTATGCGCCCCCCGCAGGTCTCCCGCTGCAGAAGCGCCCCCCGCAGGTCTCCCGCTGCAGAAGCCCCCCCCCCAATGTTCCCCTCTACAGAAGCACGGCCCCCGTCGACCGCTGCAGAAGCGCCCCCGCAGGTCTACCGCTGCAGAAGCGCCCTCCCCAACCCCCCAATCTCCTTCTGCAGAGGCACTCCCCACCCCCGATCCAGCAACAAATCTCACACCACTCCAATCACACTCCAGCAACGACCCCCACTCCTCCGGTTCGCCCACACCAGCTACCCTCTCCTAAAGCACACCGCCAACCATCCCATCAATCCATCCATCCACTACAACAGCAAATCCCAGCAGCAACACTCGGGTACCCCCGACACCCATAACAATCAGCGCACCACCGTCACTCACAACTGCGCGCTTTGGTTTGCCACAACATCGCAATGACAACTTACAACAAAAATCCACCAGAGTAAAGCTCAACAACTCTCTGAAGTGGTGTGTTGTATTAAGAGCACGGATCGTTCGGACAAGGCCCAGAAGAGGCGCATACAAAGTTGGGCCTGGTGTGAGCTCAGCCAACCGCCCGAATGCCGGAACAGAGGATTAGAGACAGCGCCGGGCCGATAAAGGGCCTGATTATACTCGTTTAGGGCCGGGACTTAGTCCCATGAACCAGGCATACAACAACTCATACCTCCCTCCATCCCTCTCGCTTCCCTCCCATCAAGTCGTTGTGTTTATTCACTCTTCACTCGCTCCTTAATCATTCAAAAGATCACTCTTTTTTTTTTCTAAATATCCTTCCTTCATGAATACTGTATTTACTTTACCATTCAAAATTCCATTCATGCTGACTCTTCAAAAACAACTGAAAAAAAAACAAAAATTCAAAAACCCACCAAACATTTATCCTCCTTCCTTCACCTCTTCATTTTAGCTCTAATTCTCATTCCCAAAGTCATATTCCTTTTTCTGTCTCGCTTCCCTTTCAGTTTCATACTCATACTCATTCCCTTTTCTCGAATGCTTTCCAGTCTTTGGCTCCAGGACTGGCCCAGGTAGTGTTCTTGTGTTTCCTAATGAGTACTGTACTATGAACCCTAGCGTTGTGAATATAATTTACATCGTGTTTACATAGCACAGTTTAACATGATATTATACACGGTCCTCTGATCTGCCTTAATATCACAGATTGTCATCTGATCTGGTACTCTGAGGTGGGGTGTGTGGGGGGTGAGGTGTGTGGGGTGTGTGGGGGGTGAGGTGTGTGGGGGTGTGGGGCGGGTGGGGGGAGGGGGGTCTGTGGGGGGTGGGTGTATGGGGGGTGGGTGTGGGGGGGAGGGGTACAGGTACACGGTATAAAACAAATTGACACTACTTGTATAATAGTATTGACGATCCTTTGATCTGGTGTTATACAAGCCATCTGGTATAGACAGTCCTCTGATATCCTCTTTTTTGTATACATAGTCAATACTCCTGGAGGAGCTAGAACAGCACGGATCAGGAAGCAACATGGGAAAAGGAACAGCAGAAGAAGAGGGAAATGCCAACAGCAGTAGGGAGGAAGAAAATAGACTGAGACGGACAAAAAACGGATGCAGGTAACGATTAGGGGAATGGGGGAACGCAAGGGGTTCTCTTTACTACAGATATTACTTCGGTTTCTGCTCCCAATAACTTGCTGCTTGTATACCTCCGCCATTAGCGAGACCACGGAATACTCGACAAGCTACTACATCCCATGATTATCGTGTGGCCATTGGCAACTCAAGGGTGGGTCGTTATGATGTTTGTTTCTTCCCCTCCACTGCCAAACTCTGGAACTCTTTACCTTCCCATGTCTTTCCAAACACTTATGATCTTCCCCTTTTCAAAAAGCAGAAAGGCTTTCAAAAAAGGGCAATAGATGAGTGGAGGTGAGTGAGCAGTGGTTATGGATTTTGCCATTTTCACTCAGAGGGGGATATGCTGGTGGACCACGTGCATCCTACAGATACCTGGGGGGGAGGGAGGGGGGGAGAGAGGAGAGGTGAGGACAAAACACGGAGAGAGTGCCGGATGCAAGAATGGAAAGGAGGCGGAAGAAGAAGACAGAGAGACCACCGACCTGCCAGCAATGGTGGAGTGATCAGCCCATAGGTGAGGGCGAGACTACCGGAAGTGGGGCCCTTTTGTGGTTTGTTTTCAACGTATCCAATCACGTAACTGTTGTCGCGAAGGGTGCACTAACCGGAAGTTACGTAGTTCCGTCCTCATCTATAGACACAGCATCATCGCGAGATATTCCAATGATCTTGAAGGTCTTGATTTGTACGTCGTCAAGCTTGATAAGGTGTGAAAGCAGGAGTAGCAGCCCCGAGCAGTATTCTTAATTAAAGCAGTGTATGTTGATAGGAGTTCAGGTGTGCCGAGGAAGGACTTTGGACGACGGAGGATGCCCAGTCTGGGTCTGGCTTTGGAGGCCAACTTTTAAATGTGGCTTTCCAAAGAGAGATTATGATTGAGAGTGACACCCAAGGGTCTAAATGGCTGAACCTCTTCGAGAGGGTTCTTCAGAAAGTAGATTGGAGGGTTTGCAGTACAGTCCGTTGGGAGAGATAGAGTGTATGTGGGATATATCAGGATTGAAAGACATATTCCAAATGTTTGACCAGTTTGTGATTTTGTCAAGGTCGGAGGAGAGGGAAGGGGCTGCAGCCTGCCACAGTAGGAGGGATGTTACAGCAGAGAGTTGAGTCATCAGTAAAGATAGAGGATTTTCCAGAGAGAGATAATTGATGACGATTTGAAATAGGATGGGGCCGAGAACACTGCCTTGGGGAACTCCAGCCTTGATAGGGAGAGGACAATTAAAGGTTCCGGTTGAGAGCCGCACATTGGCTACTCGAGTGGAAGAGGTCAGTAATCCATGAGTGGAGTTGGCCTTGGATTCCATAGGCAGACAGTTTGGAGAGCAAGACAGGATGCCAGAGGGTATCGAAAGCTCCAGATATGTCTAGATAAATGGCCCTGATCTCGTTTCTGACATTGAGGGCCCCTATCCATTGTTGGGCGAGTAGAAGCAGCATGACCAAGGTAGAGTGGACCAGGTCTGAATCCAAATTGATGATCTGAGATGAGGCTGTTGAGGAAAAGGAATGATTTTATGTCAATTGCAATGATGGTTTCCATGACCTTGCTGATTGGAAGTAAGCTTTTGTTACTGGTCTGTAATTAAGAGGACCCGTTTTTGCACTTTTTATGGAATGCAGTGATGTCTAATTTTCAAGCAGATGGTAGATGACCTCAGGTAAATGATAGCGTGTAAAGGGCAGAGAGGAAGTGCAAGAGCAGCAGAGCAGGTTTTTTACGACTCAGGAGCTGATCCGGTCCAGTTGCCGAATCGAAGTCGAGGGTTGCCAGAAACTTTTCCACCTTCTCAGGTGCAAAAGAGTCCAGGAGCAGCAGAGTGTCACTGGGAAGGGTGGGTACAGAGGGGGTTTGGGATCACAAGATTTGGAAGCAAACACAGAATCGAGGCATTCGGCCTTCCTACGAGCATGCTTGGCTGTGGTGCCATTTGAAGGGAGGGGAGTGATGGAAAGGGAGCATACTCTAGGAGACAGACTTGTGGAAGAAAATTAATTAATTAGGACTGTTAATTATTGTGTCTTAATGCAAAGACAATTTATAACCATATAAGGCATTATAAAGGCCGATAGATCATGTCGATTGATCAACAATGATCATGTCGATCATGAAAACTTGATCATGTCGATGTCTATCGATTTGCAAAGCATCTCGGGTAAAATGTTCAACTTGTTTAAAAACTGATTGCAATGTTTCTGGTGCACGGAAAGCAGAAGTTGGAGATCCCTAGTTGACCAGAACATCTGATCGATGTATTGTCCAGTAAACGGAGACTGCACCCTTGAAAATGTTGAGTCTGTGCTTTTAAATGTCAGCTCGGCGTGTCAACTCAGGTGTGCTTTGCCTGCTAGAATGTAACTTCCCTTTTGTTTTAACTATAATAAGAGACTGTTTGAAAACTGGGATTTTGGAGTGGTTCATGTGTACTGTGTATTGCTCTCCGTTTGCAAACGTGGATTAAATGTTAAATGAATGACCCAACCAACTTTGTGACTGGTTTAACTTGAGTGAGGTTCGAGCTTTTCCACCACAGGCTTTTATAAAGCCCCACCAGGTCTTAAAAGGAGCGAGGCAAGTTTGAAAGTTCATTCTTGAGATTGGACAGATGTTTTCTGGCTCTCCCGAGAGTAGACACACACTTGTTGCGGGATTTGTGGAATTAGGCCATGGGCTACCTAGACCCCTGGTGCACCCCCCCCCCCCCCCCCCCCCCCCACCAACCTACCACCCAAGGTTTTTTTTAAGCCTTGGGGTGTCCTGAACACGAAATTGAATGTTAACAGTGAAAATATAGGGACGAACTTTCTGTTTTGACCACTTGAATGGACCTTCTAGTAAGATGTCAGCTAGACCGGATCCACACATCTTCTTTCCAAGTATTCTGAGGTATGCACAGGCCAGATGAAATGTCCCTATCAGGAGTATGTGTTTTTCCTACCTGGTCGGGTTGTTCCATATGAGAGGGTAGGCCTTCATACAGACGCCTAGGTCAAACGTTGTGATGACATATTGCTGATTGACTTCTTTTGTTGCTTCCTCGGCATACCTTAAGCACTCCTGGACAGTCTTGTAGTCTGTGATTGGATTTGGTATAACGGGATAATAGTCAATCGTGGTCAGCTTTGTGGGAGTCTTCCCAGTCTGAGAGATGAATCCTGTCCATCCAGGTACCTCTTGTTGTGTGCTTTGGTGTTGCATCCTGATCAGCACCCATATCAAATGACACAGGTTTGCATCCCTCAAGGCCTCATCTGCTCCAGGACAAGTGAGTTGCTGAATGGCAATTTGGAGGCTTCTACACTTGGTTACATAGCACTCTGGTAGGTCAGCTTTGTTGAGTTTCAAAGAGCGTTGTGTGGTCTTGGTAACGGACGGTATGGACGGACGAGTTCCACCATAATCTGCAGGGTCTCCTTCGATGTCCTGCAGCATGATCCCATGCGCCGTATGTATGGAACCCATTCCCGTCAAATCATTCAGCAGTTGGTCAAAATTGTCGAATTACGAGTGAAAGACTGCAGGTGCTGCTGGAGACCGAATGATTTCAGTGGATAAGAGGCTGGAGGTTTCCTCAACAGCTCGTGCAATAGCTGTCTCAAGCTCTAATGAGAACGAGTAGTTCTCACTGTGGCCCATCCGGTTTAGTAGCGTAATCAACCTCTCGCTTCTAAATAGATGACGTAACGTCATACAGATTAGTATGTGCTTAGGCTGTTTCCAGGACCCGTTCGTTGCCGCTCGACATATGTCCTGACCAATGGAGTATACAAGTCTCTGTGATTTCCTTGTGGATGTGGTTGCCTTTCCAGCCAGTACGTAGCTAAGAAATGTTTGGAGATCCGATGGAATGTCAACTGCAAGATTTCCCAAATGTTGAGCTGTTGGGGGCCATTTCAACTCAGGCGATTTTGCGAATCCATCCAAGATCAACTGGTGTAGATGGGATCCCGCTTCCTTGACCAGGTCAGCGGATCCAAGCTCGTAGGCATGCTTCACAGCTGTATCCGTGTCGATAGTGGAGCTGTACACTATGAATGATTTGTAGCAGCCCATGTTACAGAATGATAGTTTGTCCTTGTATTGATCATGCGTCTGCAGCTTTATTTTCAGGTTTTCGCTCCTGTATTCTGGATTAGGGTATTGCGAATCCTGCAGGGATGATATGTAAATGTTGCGTAAATCCGTTAGTTTCAGAATTTGTTTCTTTTCGAGGACATCTGTGTCCAGTATGCTACAGACAGCCTTGAATGCTTCTCCGTGTGCCTTCTCCATGTCGGCTTGCCTCTTCCGCTGTTCATCGTCAGTGCTTCTCCACTTTTGCGGCTTCTGTACATATTTGGCCCGACAGGACTTGTGATATTTGGCCTCGCATGCGAACAGGTCATGCCCTCTGATCCGACGTAGCAAGCTCTCATCACTTCGCTCCTCAGCTGACGCGACAACATTTTTCCCTCCGTCAAATTCAAACATTGACAAACCTTCTGATGTCCACGATCCACTTGATTTGATCTTCTTCCTCCCTTCAGACTTACAAAATAAACAGTCGGGGTTGAAGAGGACGCGATCACCTTCGGACGACCGACTTGTTCTGGGGGCAGTACCTGTTTCAAGTGGGTCAGATGGTTCAGATGGTTGCAGGCGATCCAGATTCATAGTGAAGCGTTGGTAACATTGTCGGTGATAACCATGATGGTCTGACAGGGTACTGGGTATTAGATCACATGATCCTTTCATCCTGTGTGTAGAATCCACTGGTTGGGAAAGCCGTCTTTGTCTGATGTCCTGCAACTTCGACAATTTGTTCTCGGCGGTACTGGTGCTCGAAAGAAGCTGAAGTGGTCCATACTTTAATCCTGGAACATGGACAATGCATTCGGGTATATGTTTCTGTGTCTGTGTTTCTTCATTACTTGTAGAACCACTATCGTGTCGTGTTTTTTTCTGGGGAGGTGGACCAGTCTCCATCGGCGTGGAGGGGTCAGTAGGATCAGACATGATCAGGCTGCGTCATTTGGTGCATTCACACTGCACCTGAAAAGACATGTTTAAAGTCATATTTAGAAACAGAAGACAATCAAATATATGTGTAATATTTAGTATTTATGTGTAAAACCAAGGTAAGATAATCAGGAGACGTATATATTCACTTGGTTGAATGGTTCACTGGAAATTGAAACTTAACTACAATTGTTGTGAATTTTCATAGCCATGTCACACGACATGTATTAGTAAAAACTTAACTAACCTGTGACGAAGTCCTTTCAGAATTGCCTGGGTAGAACTTAACTATATTTTCACATGTACAACAGGAGATATAACTGAAAACAAAAACTGTATGGCGAATAATCGTAAAGAGTGTTGGAGAAAACATGAATTCCATGAATCGCGTTGGCGGCCATCTTGGACTTTCCTTGTTGTTCCAATTATGTGGTACTGAAAATTCCAAATTGCACCTAGATATGATAAAATGCATATATACAATAAATACACATCATCAATGGGTGCCAATTTGTGAAAAAAACTGATTAATAATGTTTTTGTCCTTGAATGGGGGGTTTATCGAGAGATTTGAGGACTTGTCGATAAAAAATACGTTTGGGCGAACATAGAGGGATAAGTATACCTTATATCTTAAAGAGCAATATACCATCAGAAAGGAAATTCAATACCCTTTCCAATGGTATACCCCACTTACAGATTGGTGAAAGAGAACGGATAAGGCAGAGCTAGAGGTAACCATACCCCCTAATGTTGTTCGACGCGAAAACACCAAAACGCGATTGAGGGTATCTCCATTCAAGTGGTCAAAACAGAAAGTTCGTCCCTATATTTTCACGGTTAACATTCAATTTCGTGTTCAGGACACCCCAAGGCTTAAAAAAAACCTTGGGTGGTAGGTTGTTGGGGGGGGGGGGGGGAGGTGCACCAGGGGTCTAGGTAGCCCATGGCCTAAATGATCTGAAGTTGTCTTCGGTCAGATTTGCCATCCAGCAGGAGGTCGCCGTTCGATCTTTCACTTCCAACAACTAATGTCACCAATTCCCTGTGTACAAGCTGTTCATGTTTTAAATACCTTTGCTGTGGGATCCTTGTGTACAAAATCAATTTTGTGGCCCTAATAATTTTCTTTGTGGAGTGTACATAATTTTTTTGCAATAAATTTTAAACTAACCTTTTGCACAACCGCTCCTTCTCGAGATTCCTTCCTTCATGCACAATTTGTTGAAGTCGATTAGCCAACTCTGCACTCACTGCGAGTCAGATAGATTGCACTTGATAGTTGCAATTTATTTTGCTGCCTGGCTGTTGCCAACAAGGTTGCCCTCAGCCAAATGAATAAGACCATATACATGAAAGCGTTTAGATTGCCACATCAATAATTCCATCGACCACCTCATTGATATTTTGTAATCATAGTGTTCTGCTTGCGTCGTTCCTGATTTGGGATGGGATTTTTTTTGGGTGGGAAGTGGAAATTGAGGATCGGTGCTGACCAGTTTAATGTGAAAAGCATAATGAAAGGGTGTGATTTTGGAATTTTACATGCAAGAGTTACACTCTTGGCGATTTTCATGTTAATATTGTGCATTTTACTCCTTTTAGTTATTACAAACAAATCAGCTGGATACAAACCATTGATAAGCATTTAGATCGATACAGCCAGCGATACAGGCCATTGATACCATGATAGCCAATTGGAAAGCATTGCACAGAATGGAAATCTGAAAGAAGTTAGAGTTGGAGTAGGTGGGGGAAGGGGGTGGGGGTTAAGATAACAAATCTGTAAATAATGAGGAATATAAAAGATAAAGTCATCATGGTTTGCCGCTTTGTAGCTAAAGAGTTTCCTGCATAGCTTACTACTTTGGAATTCAAGTTCCCAATAGTGATACCATGGTCAATTATTGTCCAAATACTGATCCTTGATGTTTTGAACCACACAATGAATTCAATTATTGTTTTTTCAAAATACCAAGGTGAGAGTTTTTATATCATAACATCCAAAGAGAAAGTAAATGAGTGGAGGAGGAAAAGATTGGCAGTCGAGAAAGCACATATGCTCGTAAAGTGGAGCAAAAGGCGAAAAGGACAGTATACATAGCTAGAACAACATGCAATAGAGTGCATTGTCTCACCTCGCAACTAGAACGACACTCGGTAGAGCGCATCGTCTCACCTCGAACACTCAGTCTTAACAAAAATACCGTCGTTAACTGAACACGCTATTATTTTGGCCCATATATACCCTTATCCATGCACCCTATTATGTTGCATACAGACATTATCCATATCTTTAGATTAATTATCACGATATTTAACAACCACATTTGTGTACATTAAGGCTAAACTGCATCAATAAAGGTGAATATGAAAAAAAAAAAATTCAAACTATATTCCCCTTAGCTGGTCGATCATGTATCAAGTTTCGCATTGATCTGTTAAGTGGTTCTGGCAAAGATTTTTAAAACGATTTTTAATCAACAGTCAAATATGGCTACCAGACAACATGACCGGTCATAAATTTAATTATTCAATCGCATTGGGTCATAGATCAGATGTATGGTTTTATTTTTCAGATAAAGAATTCGATTCAACAAATCAAGGCTGGAATATCACTTCACTGATGTCATGGTTATCACCCTATATACCCCATGGGGAGTGACAACTTGCCAAGTTTATATATATATATATATATATATATATATACATATATATATATATACATATATATATATATACATATATATATATATATATATACATATATATATATATATATATATACATACATATATATATACAGACTTGGCATTTAATATGGAATTTTTTTTTTTCTTGACTTGGGTTTACTTTCTTAACTCAGTATATCAATCTAGTGAGTTTCTTTTACACTTTGGTGATTTATTTGTTAAAATAACCATGTCACTGATTGTCTGTCGCAGCAAGAAGTCAACAACAGGATTATATCTCAGGTGGCGTGGCAAAATGTACGGACAGGTGCATTTGATGATTGGCTTCACAGTCGGGTATACAAGGGTTGTTGCATTCTGTATTAGTGGAAAACAACTGCTGCACGTCTCCAAAAGTTATTGCCGCTTCCTCTGGAGATGGTCCGTCAACTCGACAATGCTGTTTGTCATGGAGTGGTGGCTTTACGAAATTACGGCATGAAACAGCGTGCTATTGCTCGGCAGTATGGCATCACTCAAGGTCAGGTGTCAAAGATCCTGAACCGAAATGCTCAGAGGGGTGTCCCTACTCCATTACCGAGGCCAGGACGTCCCCGCAGAACCACAAGGAGGGATGATCGCCAGCTGCACCGGTTAGTCCGCAATGGCCATACCAAGTCAGCTAATCGGCTTAGGGCTGAGTGGCAGCAACTGACAAATGTGCCTGTATCCAGAAGGCTAGTCAACCAACGACTGGTTCAAGCAGGCTATCGTGCCAGGCGTCCCCTGAGAAAGCCACACCTGACCAGACAACACCACCAGCGCCGATTGCAGTGGGCCAGAGAGCACCGTCAATGGCAGCCAGGACACTGGAATCACGTGATCTTCAGCGACAAGTCTAGATTTCTGGTCTATCGTCACGATGGCCAAGTCCGAGTGCGCAGACAAGTGCATGAAGCCTACAACAAATATTGTGTAGTGCCAAGAATCCAAGCTGGAGGTGGTGGGGTGACCATTTGGGCTGCTTTTCATGCAGGGGGCAAAACTGACCTGGTTGTTCTGAATGGAAACCTGAACCACTTCAAGTACATGGCCATTCTGGAAGAAACATTGCTTCCATTTGCTCGTGCAGCCTTTCGAGGAAACTTTGTCTTCCAAGATGACAATGCACGGCCTCATGGTGCTAGCATGATCCAACACTTTCTTGCTGACCGTGGTGTAGAGCATATGGAGTGGCCTGCCATGTCCCCGGATATGAATCCGATAGAGAACTTGTGGGCAGAAATAACGCGTCAAATCGACCACTTGGACCAGCAGCCGACCTCTGTGCGTGAATTGCAGCAGGCTATTGTCACTGCATGGCAAGCGATTCCTGTCCAAACCTTGGCAAATCTCGTGAACAGCATGCCTCAACGTGTACGTGCTCTCCTGAATGCTCGTGGGGGCTACACGAAGTACTGAACTGTAATTTTACTGTCCGTAATCCCAATCGTAATTTAACTTTTGTTTTTGTTGAAAATTTTTTTGGCTAATGTGCAAAATAAAGAGATACTTCTGGAAAACATACAGAAGTTTAACACAGTACTGTCCATGAATTGAGTTTGAGTTATTTCTGCCCACAAGTTCTCTATCGGATTCATATCCGGGGACATGGCAGGCTACTCCATATGCTCTACACCACGGTCAGCAAGAAAGTGTTGGATCATGCTAGCACCATGAGGCCGTGCATTGTCATCTTGGAAGACAAACTTTCCTCGAAAGGCTGCACGAGCAAATGGAAGCAATGTTTCTTCCAGAATGGCCCTGTACTTGAAGTGGTTCAGGTTTCCATTCAGAACAACCAGGTCAGTTTTGCCCCCTGCATGAAAAGCAGCCCAAACGGTCACCCCACCACCTCCAGCTTGGATTCTTGGCACTACACAATATTTGTTGTAGGCTTCATGCACTTGTCTGCGCACTCGGACTTGGCCATCGTGACGATAGACCAGAAATCTAGACTCGTCACTGAAGATCACGTGATTCCAGTGTCCTGGCTGCCATTGACGGTGCTCTCTGGCCCACTGCAATCGGCGCTGGTGGTGTTGTCTGGTCAGGCGTGGCTTTTGTAGGGGAAGTAGTGGGGGAGACTCAAGACTCCAATGACCGGACACAGGTTTTACAAAAGGTCTGGTTTATTAACTGGTTATTCACTTCATTCCATTACCAAATAATACCGCTTAATTCAATGGACCAGGTTAACTCTTTTCGCATGGTCCTTCTCGTTCGGCCGATGTTCCTCCGCCACTCCCGTCGGGCAGAGGGTCTGATGATGAGTGCTCGTCCATTCCGTCGGTCAGAGCTTCTGGTCACAAGTGTCCTTGACTCAACGTTTGCTCTGGTTTATATGGACAAAACTGGAGTTAATCCCCTGTCCGCTGAATGTTAATCCTTTCTCCGCTAATGCCCCGAGGTCATGCATGCACCAAGTCCTGGCATCAGCTCGCTCCCCCCCTGCTGCGAGTTCCGTTTACCAAACGATAGGGGGGTGCTCCAGCCAGGGGCTGTGACCAGGTGGACAAGAGATTACCATGTGCGTGCACATTCTTGGCATCCATTTACGAAATCGTTACCAGTCTTTACTCAATAAGTTACACTGAGTTACACTTCCACAATTCCCTCATCTTTTTGTTTTTGTTTATATTAACCATTAATCTAAACATCAATATAAGTAAACAGTCAATCACTACAAGTAAACATCATTACAAG
>NC_136262.1:71515088-71680088 GCF_964187855.1 Myxine glutinosa
ATGACCATGACTATAGAATCATGATGATTATTATGAATGATATCATAGGGTTCAAATGCAGAATGATTGCATGAACTTGGGAAAGAACTTTCAAGCCCTATGGGATAAATTGGGTGTTACAAGCGATGGAGTTTCAAAATTTAGCATGATTGAAGGAATTTTACAGTCTTATTTCAGGAGTTTTACGAAATTTAAATTGCCAAGAGATTTTGGGTACTATTAAAGGAAAAAATGATGAGATATTTTTCCCAATGAACTTTAATATCTGCCATCCATTTTGGCTGTCTCACGAATGAAGGATGAGTTGCCTTTAGTGGTTGCAAAGAAAATTTGTGGAGACCAGGCAAAATGGGGAAATATGTCAGATATGACCCTAGGACAGGACGGTGATTCATCAATTGACATGAGGTACGAACCAGAGGTGACGACCGATGAGATTCGATCTCAGTCAATGGATGGACCTGTCCTGACATCATTGGGGAAAGGGCGTATGCAAGGAGTCATCCAAAATGATTAATTTGATTTATTGATGAATATTGATGAATTAATTGAAATTGAATAATTGATTGAATTGTTGATTGATTGAATCTAATTGATTGAATTTAATTGAATAAATTTAACTGAATAAATTGAACTGAATAAATTGAATTGAATATATTGATTGTTTGATTGATGAAAATGCGGTCTCAAGAAAGAAGCTTTGATATCTTTGTGAGATATTATCAATGTGAAGACAACCTTGGAAAATTGAGCAAGGTGGTGAGTTTATATACAGATATATATGTGCGGTTACCATTGTGTGATTTCCCCGCCAACAGAGCGGACACCTGAGGATTCACCCATTTCATACTGACCCTCCGGCTCATCTGCAAATACTGATCTGTGAGATTGGATTGTGCAAAAGCCACAGCTGAGGGAGATTCTCTGGAAATCACCGTTTGAACAGGTGGAGAGATCCTTCCTGGAGGTACGAGTGAAGCTTTAGAGGAACAAACTACAACACATCCAACGCTACTTTGATAAAAGGCAGAATGGGAAATGGAGCCTGCAAGAACACACAAGGACAACCAGAGATTCCACAAAAAGGTACTTGTACACATCATATGTACGACCGTTATGGTGCCGAAGCTATAAGGCAGGTCGAGAATTGGTATTTGTGGACAAAGGGACATGATGAGGAGTTTCCAAGAGATGGTACATTTGAGCGAAGTCGATTGGAAAGATTGGAACAAAGATTGAAAGCCAGGAAGAGACAGAATCTAACGGTAGACTGGCTTGCATTCCATCTTTGGGATGGTGAATCCAGACAACGGGAACAGCAAGAATGGATAACGGATCTAGAACTTAAAATAAAAAGGATACAGGATACAGTGGAGGAGACAAATGCACAACTGCCCTCGAAATTAGGAATGAAAGTGACAGTTGTCCCATCTGATTTCCAGTTGTCTCCCCAAAAAGGACGGTACAGAGAATTTTTTCGTGTTTCAGGAGATAACGAGAGATTGCAGTGGCAACTCAGGGATGTAGAGATGCAGCCCAGCAATACAAGTGCACAGGTGCACAGATCAGACAACGACAGAAACCGGTGTTTCAAGTGTGGAAAGATGGGACATTGGAGAAGAAGATGTCCGTATGTCAACAGGAAGACAAGTTCATGGGGCAAACCAAGATCAAGGGTACCAGTGCTTACCGGTACCTCAGACAATGATTAGGCCTTCATTGCTGCAAATCCCAAATGATGATTGGCCTCAACAAATTAGAATACTGGACAAACATAAATAACTGTCGATGATTCTTGGGTCTGAAAAGGTTTTCGGAGCAAGAATTATTCATTTTTTCTTTTGCTTGTAAGCAAATTAGTAATTAATTGATCAAATGCCGAAATTGGATCTTTTATGTTGGTCACAAAAAAATTTTTTTGAAACCAAGTGACAAGAGTCACATGATGATCAGGTGGGAATTTCGGACTAGTGTTCCGCATGATTGATAGGTCAGTGGTCGACTGACATGCAAATGGGTGTGTAGTCAAATTTGGATAAATTATGGTGGGAACTGAAAGGGTAATTTCAATGTGACATTATAGGGGTTTTCTAAGAATAAACTTTTTGGTCTATTTGTGTATTAGCATTTATAAAATTGAAGGACAAATTTTGAAGAATTGAAATAAAATTGACACCCATCCGGATCTGTAAATAATGGTTCCAACGCAAACAAATACGCATAATGCATGTGTGTGTGTGTTTATGTGTGTCAATGTTAGTGTTTTTGTTTTTTGTTGTTTTGTATATCAATCTTACAAGATTGTTGACACCGACAGTGTGCCTGTCTGGAAATGGATAGTTTTATGTGGATGGGATTGAATATCCAGAGAATCCGTAAAATAAAATAGAAATATAATTTGATTATGAACATTATCTCTTTTGTCAAGGGAGATGGAATATAAAGATTTGATGTGCTGGGTTATGAGCAGCCATTAATTAATAGTAAAATTGTGAGTAATTTTGGGATTCCATTTTTGATAGAATTTATATGAGAATAACATCTATTTATGGATATGAGCTTCATAAAAAGAAATGAGGGAGTACAAAATTATCCAAATTTGGGAGAGGTCTTACACTGACTTCCCAGAATACTCTGCTCATGGATTTATATATATATATATATAAACTTGAATTTTATCAGCATATAAATTGTGCTGCATGTATGGTTGTGTATTAGGCATAGATGATATGGGAAAATAGTAAAGAATATCTTGCTGGTTGGAACTATTGTGAGTTTTAAAACGGAATGCATTGTGAATCTTAAACCAAGGGGGCAGCCATGAACGCGCTGTTACGTTATTTATACTCAGAACGCGATGTCACGTGTACCTGCAACATATTTGTTAATCTCGCACACCTATATTGGCATACTGGTGTCAGTAGTACTCACTGGGTGCATAGAAATGGATGAGCAACAGTTAAGGGGGTGTAAAAAAAAAACACTTACTTGGATATTTTCTACAAAAGTAGGGGTTTCAATAAGTGGTAGCTGTACACATGGGATTCATCAAATTAAGTTTTGGAGTTCAAACAAAGTCACTGGTTAACAGATGGGAATGGAGAGTAAATAAATTCTTTGATGCTGGGTAAATGAAGTGAGATATTACAAAGACTTATAAGAGCTATTGTCCTTCCTTGCAGCAGTGGGAGAAAATTTAGATCCAACATAATGAATCTATAAATGAATGTGATAGGGAGAATATCCTCAATTTGTACTAATTATTTGATTGTGGGTAAAGGAATTAATTTATCGTAGTGGATTGTTAACAAGCAGCCTGAAATGTCCTGAGAGTGTGCATCCATGTAATCAGAAATCCCAGATTTGTTGTTTTTACAAACAACATTTTGGTAGAGGCCTTATGTGGACGAATACTTGCTTGGTAGATAAAAACGGTACTGCATGTTGGCAGCCACTTCGGTGGCCATTTAGACCGAACAAATTGGGAGAAACTGTAATTGAATATGTAATTTACAGATGAGTATTTGGGAAGAAAAAGGGAATTTATTGATTTGGGAGACATTTTTCGAAGGTTTATTAAAGTGTTGCAATATGACATTTGGCAAGGAAAATTATTGGATGGAAAAATTAGATCTGTTTATAAAATGAGTTTGTTGACCCATTGAAGTTAATTCTTTGAATTGTTGTCTAATTAGCATTTGGAGTTCAAATTGGAAATAGTTTGGTAGAGCTTTGGTTAAAACCTTTGGTTGCAGTGTTTTGGAACAAATTGATAAACCGTAGGAGGTTGATAAGTATAGAAACAAATATGGACCTAAAATAGAAAGATTGTTATGATGATATGAATAATACCGAGATTAAAAGAATGAATCAAGTGATGTTGCAAATGAATAGTGAATACAGTAGAATTAAGATAATGGCATAACGACAATGTTATGAGTTGTGTCAATTACAATATCAGTGAACTCATATTACCATGAGTGACACACTGTTAGGAAAAAAAAAAGAGGGAAAAGAAAAAGTAGAGGAATTATGGTAATAATACATTATGCTTAATTTGTTGGTTTGGGAAAATTGTTGTTGGGAATTAGATATTCCCGTTTGTGATTGTAATCATATACAATTTATTTTCTTAGAGTAGTGCTAAAATACCTGCACAAGCTAATTTTTGAACTATATTAACCTGAAAGCAATTGTGGATGCTATTCTTAGTTTAGTAGTGAAATACATACCTGATTGAATATTATTTGTGTGACGCATATAAATGAATATAACTTTTTGAATGTGTTAAGGAAAAACAACAAATTGTTGAATGTGAAACTGTCGGAAGATATACATGATTATGCTGATTTCATGGTAAGATGTACCCTATCTGATTCAGTGTGTGCGGAAAGCAGATTCAGATGTGACTGAGCATAAGGATAAGACGAGATCACATTTTGAAGGGAGTGCTAACGGAATTGGGAAGAAGTTCGAGAAAGAAAATTTGTGGCTAAAAATGAAGTTAATCATGGCATACACCCTCTTTCTCAAAGAATGATGAAGACATTCTCCCGTGTAACTTGGAGATGAATGCTTACCTTCACCAAGGAAATTTATGTGACCATTTGCCTGGATCACACTGCAACATATGAAAGAAAGGCGATCACTTACTCTTGTTCGAAGGCTTCGAACATTCATCACATCAGAAGTTGCAGGACAACGACATTTTACCTGCAACCTCTGTGAAATGCGGGGACATATGTTATTACTTCACCAACTTCCGGGGAGCCAGCATGGAGCTGCAAACCAATGGCTGTGCCTTTTCACAACAGCTGTGCGCGATTCTGCGGGCCACTCCTGGTATGGACCATGGATGACCTGAACACCATGGTCCCAACATCATTGTGGATGCATCCGGCATCCCTGTTCCACATCTTGCTGGCCAATCAACGTCACACCAATACTTGCTGCCCACTCACAATGAGGGAGGAGGCAAGTCGACTACAACTGGGTGAAGGCCTTGTTCAGGAATTACAATGGTTTACAAAAAAAAAAGTGGCAAGAATGCTACAAGGAGAGCAGGGTCAGTCTATGACTCCGCAATGTTACCACAACAGCGAAATCCTACACGAAGTAGTGCAGGAGCTATGAAGACATTAGGAGAAAATGTTTCATACCTGAATTCAAACACAAGTGATCAGCCCTTCCTTTCAAACAAAGTCAACATTTGTGTGGAGGCAAACGTTTTTGCCAGATGGTGCAGATGCTTTACAAAACTTGAAAATGAAGTGAAATTGTTGTATCTTGGTGATGGTGAAGTGTTGTTTTGAAAATATATTTGTGATGCAAATGCAATAGATTGAACAATATGGAAGGAGTCAATGACCAACGAAATGTCTTGTGATTCTTGCAGGATGACGGTGTATGCCTAAGGGAATTTGATTACCAAAGTTATGATTATTTACTTATACTCGTAATGATGTTTACTTGCAGTGATTGATTATTTACTTATACTCGTAATGATGTTTACTTGCAGTGATTGATTATTTACTTATACTTGTAATGATGTTTACTTGTAGTGATTGACTGTTTACTTATATTGATGTTTAGATTAATGTCCCCCCCCTTCACATGCCTCCCCCCCTTCACATGCCTCCCCCCCAAAGCCCTCTCCCTCCCACAGATCTCTCGATGTCTCTCGGTCCCTGCTCTCAAATGTTGTGTTTGTGTCCTTCCCCCTCTCTCCCCATCTTGTCTACCGCTCCCGATGTTATTTGTTTTATGTGTCTGTTTGTCTTTCTGTGTGATTAATGTTCGCTCTTTCACGAGCCTCGATGTTGTATACAAAAAAAAAAAAAAAAAAAAAAATGGTTAATATAAACAAAAACAAAAAGATGAGGGAATTGTGGAAGTGTAACTCAGTGTAACTTATTGAGTAAAGACTGGTAACGATTTCGTAAATGGATGCCAAGAATGTGCACGCACATGGTAATCTCTTGTCCACCTGGTCACAGCCCCTGGCTGGAGCACCCCCCTATCGTTTGGTAAACGGAACTCGCAGCAGGGGGGGAGCGAGCTGATGCCAGGACTTGGTGCATGCATGACCTCGGGGCATTAGCGGAGAAAGGATTAACATTCAGCGGACAGGGGATTAACTCCAGTTTTGTCCATATAAACCAGAGCAAACGTTGAGTCAAGGACACTTGTGACCAGAAGCTCTGACCGACGGAACGGACGAGCACTCATCATCAGACCCTCTGCCCGACGGGAGTGGCGGAGGAACATCGGCCGAACGAGAAGGACCATGCGAAAAGAGTTAACCTGGTCCATTGAATTAAGCGGTATTATTTGGTAATGGAATGAAGTGAATAACCAGTTAATAAACCAGACCTTTTGTAAAACCTGTGTCCGGTCATTGGAGTCTTGAGTCTCCCCCACTACTTCCCCTACACTTTCTCAGGGGACGCCTGGCACGATAGCCTGCTTGAACCAGTCGTTGGTTGACTAGCCTTCTGGATACAGGCACATTTGTCAGTTGCTGCCACTCAGCCCTAAGCCGATTAGCTGACTTGGTACGGCCATTGCAGACTAACCGGTGCAGCTGGCGATCATCCCTCCTTGTGGTTCTGCGGGGACGTCCTGGCCTCGGTATTGGAGTAGGGACACCCCTCTGAGCATTTCGTTTCAGGATCTTTGACACCTGACCTTGAGTGATGCCATATGCCAAGCAATAGCATGCTGTTTCATGCCGGAATTTCGTAAAGCCACCACTAAATGACAAACAGCATTGTCGAGTTGACGGACCATCTCCAGAGGAAGCGGCAATAACTTTTGTAGACGTGCAGCAGTTGTTTTCCACTAATACAGAACGCAACAACCCTTATATACCCGATTGTGAAGCCAATCGTCAAATGTACCTGTCCGTACATTTTCTCATGCCACCTGTGATATAATCCTGTTATTGACTTCTTGCTGCGACAGACAATCAGTGACATGGTTCTTTTAACAAAGAAATCACCGGAGCGTAAAAGAAACTCACCAGATTGATATACCGAGGTCAGAAAGTAAACCCAGGTCAAGAAAAAAAATATATTCCATATTAAATGCCAAGTCTGTATATATATTTAGTAGGTAAACTGGAGCTTAAGATAGTTTATGTGTTCACACGGGGGTGGAGCTATGTTAACTAGCTGGGATTAGTTAGTTTTCCCCAGTACGTGATTGCCTCCTGTAGCTTTTCCCTACGTTTTTACATTTACAACGCT
This sequence comes from Myxine glutinosa, assembly GCF_964187855.1. Lineage (NCBI taxonomy): Eukaryota > Metazoa > Chordata > Myxini > Myxiniformes > Myxinidae > Myxine > Myxine glutinosa. The sequence goes on from NC_136262.1 coordinate 71,522,336, forward strand.
GGCCATAAAAACTCACGTTCGTTACAACAACAATAACAATCGTCCCCTGCAAGCCAAATGTTATCGGTCGACAAATAAACCCCTCCTGCAAACTATAGTAACCGGTAGGCCATGCCCCGAGCTTCCTAATTGGTCAAGAGTACATGGGGTAATTTGATGGAGCTCAGGCGATTGGACGGCGTGACGTCAGAGCTAGAAGGTTCGAGTGAGCAAAAAGGAAGAAGAATCTCTCTCTCTGGCCCAGTTTTGGACAAAGAAGAGGCGCATTGCGTAATCCTGGAGCTGGGAGTTTGGACACACTTTTGAAGAGAGTGGGGAGATCTTGGCTGTGTGGGCAGCATTGTGAGGTGTTGTTTTTGGCTGTGGTGCTCTTTGGAGCCCAGATTGGCCATCCTATTGTTACGGATTCGTCACTTCCGCTGTTGTGGTTTTCCTCCACTTGAAAGATTTCTGATTCTATGTACTATTATTGTCTTCCAAAGGTTTATTGGTTATGAACAGTTATTAAAAGTTTAAAAGGTTAACGTAAAAGGATACAGGAAACCGACACGGAAGAAAAATGCGGTAAAGAGGAAGAAGGCTTGAGGACAGTGAAACGACGCGTTCTGGGAAAGCTCCGTACCTAGCGTGGTCGAGCGTACATGGCGAGTGAACTTTGAGTCCTTGTGTTACGGATTCGGCCCTAATGATTGTTGTTATGATTATTAACGCACAGGTTGTAAACCTGGTGCGTTATAGCGTTTGCCTGGGAATTTCTGTCGCTCCAAAAGTGAAGCACGTTTCTGTCGCTCCAAAAGTGAAGCACGTTTCTGTCGCTCAGATGTGTAAACATGACGTCATCAAATCTATATTTAGGCTAACCATGGGCTACCCCTTTGGCTGGTACGCGGCCGCTCGCTAGTACATAATATAGGATATATTTGTTATATGTTATGTTATAGGATATATAGGATATATGATATAGGATATATATAGGATAGGTTATAGGATATATATGTTATAGGATAGGAATATAGGACCCAAATGACCCAGAGGACCCAAATGACCCAAATGACCCAGAGGACCCAAATGACCCAGAGGACCCAAATGACCCAGAGGACCCAAATGACCCAGAGGACCCAAATGACCCAGAGGACCCAGAGGACCCAAATGACCCAGAGGACCCAAATGACCCAGAGGACCCAAATGACCCAGAGGACCCAAATGACCCAAATGACCCAGAGGACCCAAATGACCCAGAGGACCCAAATGACCCAGAGGACCCAAATGACCCAGAGGACCCAAATGACCCAAATGACCCAGAGGACCCAAATGACCCAGAGGACCCAAATGACCCAAATGACCCAGAGGACCCAAATGACCCAGAGGACCCAAATGACCCAGAGGATCCAAATGACCCAGAGGACCCAAATGACCCAGAGGACCCAAATGACCCAGAGGACCCAAATGACCCAGAGGACCCAAATGACCCAGAGGACCCAAATGACCCAGAGGACCCAAATGACCCAGAGGACCCAAATGACCCTCTGGGTCAATAAAAGTTGAAACTGGGCAAATGTCAATGAAAATTTGCCAGACCCAGACCAGAAAATGACCCAGAGGACCCAAATGCCCAGAGGACCCAGAGGACCCTGTGAATGTGAATGAATGTGAACATAATGTGAATACTAGTAGCAATTTTACAAAAACCATGGCATAATTTCAAATCTTGACCCGAGATGATAATTATGCTACATCATAATTTCCATGTGCCAACCTGGGCGGAATCCAAGTGGATTCACTTGTTGTTGTTGGTTCTAAGTATTCTGGTGATTGTGATTGAAGGGAAAGGGTTATTATAATTAAAAGGTCTAACAGCGCTCATGATAAAATAATACCGGAAATGGCATAGTGGGCCGGAAGAGGTCGAGGGAAGAGGAGGAGGACGTGAAGAGAAAGGAAAAAGGAGGTGTTCTGACGAAGCTCCGCACCTGGCGTGGGCGAGCTTACATGGCGAGAGAACTTTGAGTCCGGGAAGGGAATCTTGAGCGATTGGTGATCGCTGGAATTGTGGAAAAGCCTGCGAAGCCAGGTACAGGTGTGATTCCGGAGAATCTTCGCCAAGCAGCGACGGCTCGAGGACGAGCCAACCACCATTACCGGGACCTCGCGAGTCGTTCGCGGAACCTTGGTTAGCCGCATCCGCGGGTCCCGCCATCCGGTGATTTACCGAAATAGGTGTGCACTAAAGCGGCTTCGGAAGATTGCCCTGCGGTTCGTTGACTGAACGGGGAAGGTGCACATCCGGATCGCTTATTTGGGATTCCCTGTCCACGGTCAGGTTGCTGTTGGATTAGACCACGTGACGGTCCATGCCTTACCTACACCGCCGTGCTCGCCTCTTCGCCTCATCTCCGTTGAGTTATAGAGACATTGAAGGGTTGGGCTCCATTCACTGGGAGCGCGGATCACTGCCGAGCTGCTGCTGAGCTGGGATCTGTGAGTTTATGTTACTTAATAAGGTGGTACCATCTTGAGATTAATTGTATGACTGATTGCTTTCATTATTGTATGGTTTCCTGTGTGCTTTTAATACAATCTGTTCATTTATAATCTTTGGGTGTGGTTCCACTATTGATTCGTTTTTGACACAGGATAACATATTTTTTCTGCCAGGGCTCCTCGCGGGGTTCGGAGGTTTACTGAGACCAGGAGATCGGTGAGGACCCCGTAACACTTGTAAGGAATCTCGTGCGATCGGTGTTATTGCTGGAGTTGTGGAAAAGCCTGCAAAGCCAGGTACAGGCGTGAGGTTCCGGAGAATCTTTGCCGCGAGGCCGCGGCTCGAGTGAGAGCCGTCCGCCATTTCGCCCCGTGCGCTACCTTCATCGGAAAAGGTTTTTGTCGCATCGGCTGGGCTTATCCTCCGGTGGTTTGCCGGGGACGGCTGTGCCATAAAGCGGCGCTTGAAGATTGCACTGCGGTTCGCGGATTGAACGGTGCATGTGCACGTCTGGATCGCGTCTTTGGGAGTTCCCTTTCCACTGCCCGTTTGCTGTTGGTGTGGATCACGTGACAGTCCACGCCTTGCCTACACCTCCTTACTTGCCAGCGCCCCGTCACCTCATTTCCGTTGAGTTATAGAGACATTAAGGGGTTTTTGTTCCAGTCCCCGGGAACGCAGTGAGTTATGTGACTTAGTGTTGGTACCAACCCAAGATATATTGATTGTCTGGATTTGCCATCATTATTGGTAATATTATTATTGTGTGGTTGTTTAATATATTATTGGTTTGTTATACCCATTGGTGTGGTTTTCTTATTGATTTCGACATGGAGTAGTATATATTTTTCTGCCGTGATTCCTCCCAGGGTTCGGAGGTACACCGAGACCAGGAGGTCGAGGAGGAACACGTTACACTATCTGCTTGCCTTACGCCGGTGGCTGCGACGGACGCGGTGCCACCGCCATCCGGTGTGTTTCCCGCCTGTGGAGCTTCGGGTTTGATGACCACCGAGCTCCTCAAAGTCCTCGTTGTAGACCAACGTTGAGTGCCAGCCGGCTTAAAACAATCTCTTTTATCATTCCCCCATTGTGCATTTGTGTCTGAATGGAGACGTCTCAAAGTAGAATCTTAGTTTTACCTCACCTTTCATTTTTATCGCATTACATTTACATTAGTTAAATCATTATCGTGGTACTTTCATTTGTTGTCGTGTGTGTTTATTCATTGTGGGTTTCAGGAATCAACCCATGTGCTCGTCCAGGTAAGCACCTCACTGCCTTAAAAACCACCGCCATTATTCGGCCGTTTGCCTCAGGAATTAAGGACCGTCCGGCTATCCATCCAAAGCTGGTGTTCATCGGCCACGGACGTGACAATATTTTCACATAAACACAATTGATCAGGTCAAGGCAAAATATAAATCACAAAATATTCAGTGTGGAGTGGCTGGGGAAAGCTCGAACAGTCAAAACTAGATTGGCACTTGGTAGAGCGCATACCTCCGCCACACCGAACAGTTTATGTTTTGTATCCCACCAATAGGGCAGATCTGCATCCAGACCCTAATTAGTTCATCCTTGTCACACACCCAACCTGTCCACAACTTGAGATATCCTGCTCAAAAACAAAAACAATCAAAAAAAGAGAGGCCCACCTTTGGTGCCAGAGGTAACAAAGGAGTGTGGAAATGAAACCAGTCATTTGAAAATGATCTGCTTTATTCAGAAAAGGCAAACCAACAGACTAAGTTTCCTGTACAAATGTTGGCATAACTAAAGTCAAAAATGCAGCCAAATTCTCCAAATAAATAAAAAGTTAGGTTTTCTGCCTTCGGTAAAACAGGCCGATGCCATTTTCCAACGTGTTAAACTGTGAATATCAACAAAAACTGCTGAAATTTAGAAGATTTTAGTGGGCCAACAATAAGAAAGCACCTTTGCGTCATGAAAACGGTGCATAAGAAAAAGAAATCCAAAACCTATATGGCCTGTGATTACTCATTTTCATCAGCTTGAGACATGTATGCAAAAAAATAACAAAAAATGAAAAACAGGAAAAAAATAAATCCAAAACACAATAACCAATTAAATATGGCCGGTGATTACTCATCTTCATCAGCTTGAGACATGTATGCATCTAACTCGGCATCCATGTATCCTTTGGTCTTTGACATATAATGATCAAGTTGGATGTCGAGTTGCTCGCGTGTGACGGGGTGCAATCCTTGGCCACGGCCTCTTGCCCGTGCCGCAAGAGGTCCGCTTCTTCTAGCCCTGAGCAGCATGCCACCTCGACCTACATGCCACAAGGGAAAAAAAACAAACAAATCATTCACAAGTGGCAAATGGATCGACAAATAAACAAGCATCAAAATTATTGCCCCACCTTTGTGTGTGTGTGTGTGTGTGTGTGTGTGTGTGTGTGTGTGTGTGTGTGTGTGTGTGTGTGTGTTCGTGTGTTCTACGAGAGCTTTCTGATGTGGAATGTGATACACCGAAATGTGAAATACAATTTCTGAAATGATCATTATGATCCTGAGTCGATTAGGCTAATTAACTACAAATTATCCGGAAGAACTCCCATGTTTCACAACACACGTCATGTTAAGGTGTATAGAGCAGTTTAATAGGTCCTTCCATGGCATTCAATTAATTGAGAAAAAAAAAAAAAAAAAAAAAAAAAAAACATTGTAACAAAGCATTATTAAGTAATACTCAGAATATCAACAATGATGATAATAATAATAACAAGAATAATTTGGCAATCAGAACGAATGTATAATCACTCCAACCCTTCCACCCTGGCCAAATCACATCTGGGCCTGGTGAATGATAACACTGCTATTAAAGCACTGCAGCAGGAAGGTATGCTACAAGACAGTGAAGATCAATGAAAATTTGGTCCAATGGACGAACGGGCCCACTAGTTGCTCAAAAGAAGGGTAATCAGATTTTTCGGAAATGCAAAATAAATGTGTACAGAGATACGAGATTGTCTTCTTTTTTTTTTAATGTACATTTTTACAGGGTCGGAGGCCACTGAACTGCAACAAAAATCACGCGCACACATGCGGACGAATACACGAGACAACGGATTCAACCACTGAGCTTGGGGGAAGCACCGCAAATTCCCAGGGAACTCTAGGTAACAGCGACGACATCTTTATGACGCCACTTTTCCCTCCACACTTAACGGGTAACTTGATGATAAATTTCCACCTCCCCTTGGATGCCAAACTTGAAAACACAAGGGGTGGTCAATAAGTTATCGGAACGAGATTTCCACCATGGTCAAAGACATTTAACTTTTTTTTTTTTTTTAGCTCAACGGGACTTTAGTCTGGTTTATGTGATTGAGCAATGTCCGTAGGTAAGTCAGCCAGTCAGTGAGTGAGTGAGAGTCTGCAAATCCTTCAGTCATTATTTCTTGAACCAAACACGATTTTGATGAAACTTAGGCATCAGATGTGCAGATTGTGGCCAACTAATATGTGCTGACCGCATCATAATCTGCGCTCATTAAGGGGTCTACTTGAGAGAGGGGTTTGACCCCTGACAAAATATGTATTTGCTCTCTTCTCCGAAACTACACCCGATTTCGATGAAACTTGGCCACAAGCTTCATATCTGATGCCCAATGACAGTGTATTGACTACAACAAAATCTGTGCTCATTAAGGGGGATTATGGGGAGGAGAGTGGAAGGTGGGGGGTGTTTGACCCCAAAAATAAGTATGTACACTCTTCTCCGAAACTACACACACAATTTGATGAAACTAGGCCACAACCTTCATCGCCCATGATGTACCAAAGTTTTTTTTCACGACTTTAAAAATATCAGGGTTGAGGGGGATTTGACTGACTGTTGCTCCTGATCCAGGTGAGCTTCAAGACCCATGATCCTATTTTTACTATTCGTGTCCCTGGAATTCACCGCACTTATTCATTTGTTTTTCAAACCACCCAATGCAGTAAAACAGGTTTTGAGATTGGTCCTTGAGGAACGTCTTTCTTTTCCTCGACAAGAAAATTGGCAGCAAAACGAGTAGGACATAAAAACGGATAACAGCGACTGGGAAGCAGAGCAGATCTGGACAAGGGATGATCAAACTTCAAAAAGCTAGTCACAAATGGTTGTATATGCAGCAGGGTTCTTGTACACAGAGGCATCTCTCGGAAGATCAACCTTTGGTCAATATTCCTAAAAATAAAGAAAAATAAAAAGTTAACCAAAGGTGTGTGCTTTGTTGACCTTGATGGTCTGCTACAAATTTTACACGAGACTGGTATAATATTCCCCCAATTACAATTACGTGAGGCATATAGTCAACAACCAGGATTCCCTTCACATCAAGAAAACAGAGGACTATCTTGGCAGACAGTGATCCATTGAGCTTCCATTCAATGGATTCCACTTTGATTTTGAAGCTCCAGTGATGAAGCGACAGTTTGAGTAGCTTACATGTCAGCAAGTTGTTGTCTATCCTGAGTGGTGAGGTGTGGGGAGATTAATCTTGCTCAAACCTTTGAGATGCCAAAAATTTTTGGATGAACAAGAAACTAGAACGGCACTCTTAGACATCATGACGTCAACCAATATACATCCACCCACATTATTACAAAATTATACATACTTGCACAAATTTTGATTTAAATACATTGATTTGTTCTCAAGTATCACGTTTTTACCTGACATGACCTCTGACGTATAACCTTTGATGGCAAAATCTAATCAGTTCATCTTTCCCACAATATACACTTGTACCAAATTTGGTCAAAATCCTATCACTGGTTCACAAGTTAGCGTAATAAACTTTTTACCTATTGGGACCTCTGATCTTTGACCTCTTGATCCCATATTGTAATGCATTTATCTTTCCGTAATTTCACATACTTGTACCAAGTTTGGCATGGTTCCCCTCAGCCATTCTTAAGTTATCGAGGTAACAAAAACCTATTGCAGAAACTGACCTTTGACCTAGATTTGGGGGTGGGAGGGAGGATGGAGTCAAACATGGATCCACTTTAACCCCCGGTGATGCCGTGAACAAACTTGTTTCAACATACCAAATATAATTTGTGCCAAGTTTGGTCACAATCCCATCAGCAGTTTCGGAGAAGTTGCAAGTGTTTCCGGACTGACGACGCACCATCGGATAAGCTCCCCGGAACTACGTTCCAGGTGAGCTAACTAGGCCTTGAGAAATTACAAGTTCTGTATACTGTGGATACATTAATGATAATCATTTGACCTGAGCAACAGTTTCAGGGTGTCATCTTGCCAGCCATCCTAACTTGATTTCCAAGGGACTTGCTTCCATGCCACACATTTGCATACTACTGTAGAATACGAGAGCACACCGTCGCCAAACATACCAACACATGTTCCGTATTTATTTTGAGTTAGCGCCTCCTTTGCAAAAAAATTAAGACAGCTCAATGCTCATTTTTTGTAACATCTGTAATTGTAAGACAGCAAATTTCTGGATTGCACTCAAGAACAATGTCAGATATATTGCCCTTGTGCAATAAATTCATCATTTATTTTGTAAGAAACAGTGCTTCCACCACTTGTCAAGTGAACCACAGGGTTTTCTTGCGGTTCGTAAGAGTTAAATTGTTGGAACTTTGACACATTGCACAGGAATAGCCCTGCTGATTCACAGGCATGCGGTAACAACGCATGCAGATCTTTGAGGAAAAGTTTTAGTTTGGCCATCTTTGGGCTTGAGGCCCAGGGTGAAGCAGTAACCCTCTTAAGTGACTTTGCTTTGTTTTGCAGGGCTACAGTCCACGTGACAGTAGACAGTATCTCATGCAGTTATATACAGTACAACAAAATCGCCGATTAAAGTCATTAAGCAAAGCATTCAGAAATTTGATGACATTTCTTTGGGTTTTCAACACTGAAGGGTAATTAAAGAAAAGTAGAGCAACAGGTTTCAAGCAGAAGCATGGGCTCCCCAGCTCCACTGGCAATGCCAGCAATACAGCTACCTTCCCTCCCCCACACCCTCCACCCTCCCATCATAATGCAAGCATACATTCAAAATGAGTATACAGACCTCTGGTGGCAATCCTGCCCTTCCCTGCTGACTGAGGAACTAACCAGGGCTTTCCTCGCAGCATTCCTCTTGGAAATGCCAGCGGCGTTCTGTAGGCCTGGCCTTGTTCAGTCACACAAGACAAATAATCATAGCATTATCTCTCATGATACGAGTGCTGGGTTCCTGTCAATTGTTTAGCAAACAACACTGTTCAATACCAAAAGTAACTATTCCAACATTTTTTTTTAAATCTGGTCAGATTGACAAAAAATAAAAGCACAAATATTATGTGAACACACTCTGCCCTCTTTTTACACACTTTTATTCAACTTCATCTGAACTTTGTTTGTCCCGTTTGAAATTGTTGAGCCGTTCGTTTTCTATGTTCCATACGTCGTAGAGAGCTGAAATTTGGCCCACGGTCCTCTTTTCTAGTACATTTTCATCTATCAAAATTTAAATAAAAAAATAGGTTTTTAACTTTTTTTTAAATAAAAGTGTGTAGCCCGAAAACATGTTTTTTTTCATTTACTTCTTTGGTGTGGAAATGATGTATTATAAAGAAAGCTGAAATGTTTTTGTTGCTCTTTAATGGCCACTATTATCCCACCTTGTGGGGTCGGCCGGGGGAAGCATGGCCAAAGTTTCACGAACCGGCCTGGCCAGGCCAGGCCTGACATTCGCCTAGTTAGGGCAGGGATTTGGCTGTGGTGCCGGCAATACTTGCCTACTCTTTGCGAATGACACCATGGGATCTTTAACGTCCACCAACCCAAGCTGACAGATGGGACGCCCAGTTTAACATCCATCCGAGGAACAGCACACATTGATGAATCACCCTGCATGTGAAACACCGAACTAACAGTTTATAGCTGGGTCGGGATTAAAACCCAAGCTAGACAACTTAGAGGTGATAAAGCTGAAAATAAATGATTAAAAATGACATAGGTTTCCACTGTGAGAGTAAAACTCAAAGAAAAATGTCAAATTGTCGAAACGTTGATTCTGTGTAACTGAATGTTGTCCGGCAGCTAAGCTAAATATAGCATAACAATTGTGCATTTTGTGAGGAAAGCACCACATTTGGCACACTAGTAGACTATCATATTATGAAAAGATCTGGATATTGGGCCATCTCAGATTCAGAGATTTGATTTTTGCAAGATTTGCAGATTTTGCAGATTTGCAAGTTGAGATTGCAACGCCAGGGACGGCCGACTCCTTCCTGCGAGCTGCCCACGTCACCCGCACAAGAAGAGCTCATCAAATCACTGCAGCGGCACTGCACATCCTGCAACACCGTGCGTATGAACGCCACTGTATGACATATGCTGATGATGCAGAAGACCTGCCTGAGTTCGAAGACTGGTGTCACCAGAGAGGAGAAGACATTCCCAACTTTCAGTACTGGGCAACTGTGCTGGAACTAGAGATGTTGGTACTGGTCTACGTGCGTTCTCTGCGGCAGGCTTCATTCACGATGTACCTTGATGCCCTGACGGAACTGGTCCCATGGTTCCATGCCTTAGACCACACACACTATGCCAGGTGGGTCCCTGTTCACCTGAGGGACATGGTTGCACTCCTAATGAAGCACCCAGATGTAGCCAGAGAATTCAGGGCTGGCAACTTCACTGTACAGAAGACGAAGGAGGCTTCTGCTGTCTCAACAATGGATGGAGGTCCTCAATGCCAAACAGGAAATCAGAGCTGTCTCACTTGACATATCACGTGCCTTCGATACGGTCTGGCACCAGCTCTGCTCACCAAACTCACCTCCTATGGTATTCAGGGAAATCTCCACTCATGGCTTGTGGATTTCCTCTCTGGTCGTAGGCAACGTGTGGCCCTGAATGGATTTCTCTCATCTTCCCTTCCTGTTCTGGCTGGAGTTCCCCAAGGCAGTGTTCTGGGCCCTGTGCTATTTCTGGTCTTCATCAATGACCTCTCCGACTCTCTGGAAAATCCTCTCTATCTCTTTGCTGATGACTCCACTATCTGCCGCTCCATTCCTCATCCCTCAGATCGGCAGTCTGCAGCCTCCTCACTCTCTGCAGACCTGGACAAAATCACAGACTGGTCAAACAAGTGGAACATGTCTTTCAATCCTGACAAATCTCACACTCTTACAAAGTCTCTCCGAAAGGACCGACTGGACAACCCTCCCATCTACTTTCTCAACAATCCTCTCCAAGAAGTTCTGTCGCTCAAGCTTTTGGGTCTCACTATCTGCCATGATCTTTCTTGGGAAAACCACATTTCCAAGCTGGCCTCCAAAGCCAGTCGCTGACTGGGCATCCTCCGTCGTGCGAAGTCCTTCCTTGGCAAACCTGAGCTCCTCACCACATTCAAGGCTTTCATCCGCAGCTCAATGGAATACTGTTCCCCCCTCTGGGCTGGTGCTCCTGCCTCACACCTTGCTCGGCTTCACGCTGTTGAGGCCAAAGCTTTCAGAATCATTGGAATCTCCTGCGATGTAGTCAACTCCGAGGGCCTTTCACTCACTCACCGCAGGCAGGTTGGTGGTCTTTCTGTCTTCTACCGACTCCTCTCCGGCCTTGCTCCCCCAGCTCTCTCTGTGCTCTGTCCCCCCAATATTCCTTCAGGTCGCACAAGATCTGCCTGCAACCCTCTTATGGTTAAACTGCCAAAGTCTAGGCTCTCTGCTCACCTTCACTCTTTCATTCCCCTTTTCTCCCGCCTCTGGAACAAACTCCCCCACTCCCTTCAATCCCACTCCTCCCTCCAGGTCTTTAAAACAGCTGTTCACCACCATCTCTTATCTTCCCCCATCGAAAACCTTGATCTTTTCTACCCCCGGTAATTCACCCCAGAGTCCTTGCAGTGTTCATGTTTTATTCCTCTCCCACCTCCCCCCAAGTCCTCCCAATGTCCCTGCTCTCAAATGTTGTGTTTGTGTCCTTCCCCCTCTCTCCCCATCTCGTCTGCCGCTCCCCTTGTTTTTTGTGTTTTGTGTGTCGGTTTGTCTTTTTGTGTGATTAATGTTAGCTCTTTCACGAGCCTCGACCTTGTTTACAAAAAAAAAAAAAAAAGTGTTCTCTTCGATCCCAATCGAATCAAAATCTTGCAAAAATCAAATCTCTGAATCTGAGATGGCCCAATATCCAGATCTTTTCATAATATGATAGTCTACTAGTGTGCCAAATTTGGTGCTTTCCTCACAAAATGCACAATTGTTATGCTAAGTTGCCTCACTAATGGGGGAATAGAGGGGGTGTAGTACACTTAAACCTCATTGCATATCAATTTTTTTTTTTAAACACTCCAGATCGATTAGCAAAAATATGGATTAAAATTCTAAATAGAAAGTCAAAAACAAATTTTAAATTCAACACAAGAGAAATACTCAAAACAAAATTGTCATAATGAAGCAGTGGTCATAGAAATGCTGTCTGCCAAAAAAGATAGACATCAATCGGCTTCAAAGAGCCAAATGTCAAAGGTAAATGTTGCATGATAAAGGATGCCAAAGAAGTCCCGAAGAACGGCACGGCACTCGGTAGAGCGCATACCTCCACCAGGTAGAAAAGCTTACGTTTTGTATTCTACTCATCGGAAGCATATTTGCAGTTTCGTCATAATCAAGGAGTAAGAGGCCGGCCAGAGCCATATCTGCTCGGGAGAAGCCCAAATGACTTAATTCTGAGTTTGCTTCCATATATTGTCCTCAACCACTCACTCTGTACCCATCTTACCCCAGTCACCCAACTGCTCCTGAACTGTGCCTTTTGCACCTGAGAAGGTGGAGATGTTTCTGGCAACCTAGACTCCAATTCGGGAACTGGACCGGACGCATCAGCTCGCATGTCAAAAACCTGCTTGCTGCTCTTACACATCCTCTCTCTGGCCTTTTCATCCTATAATTTCCCTGAGGCCATCTTCCATCTGCTTGGAAATCAGCCAAGGACACAGCATTACATAAAAAGGTGCAAAAACTGATCCCATTAACTACAGACCAATTCGCTTACTTTCAATCATCAGCAAGGTCATGGACATCATCGCATTGGACATAAAATAATTTCTTTTCTCCAACCTAATATCAGATCATAAATTCAGATTCAGACCTGGTCACTCTACCTTGGACATGCTGCTTCTACTCGCCCAACAATGGATGACAGCCCTCAATGTCAGACAGGAGATCAGGATCAGGGGCGTTGTTCTGGTCATATCTCATCCTTTCGATAGTCTAGCATCCCACCTTGCTCTCCAAACTCTCTGCCTATGGCATCAGAGGTCAACTCCATTCTTGGGTTATGAACTTCCTCTACTCTCGCAGCCAATGTGTGGCTCTCAATGGAATCCTTTCATCTCCTCTCCTTGTCAAGGCTGGATGCAACAAGGCAGTGTTCTGGGTCCTGTTCTATTTCTGAACTTGATCAACGATTTCTGAAAAATCCAGTTTATCTATTTGCTGATTAGTCCACCCTGTGCCATGACATCCCTCATACTTCAGATAAGCAGGTAGCAGCCTTGATAAATTGATAAATAATGCATTAATAATATTAGCTCCAAGAAAAAGGAAAAAAAAAAGATATACCAGCAATAATCTTCAGGTTGGAAAACATTTTGACTCCACTTTTTAAAATCAGAGGAAGCCCTGAATGTGTTATGTAATTTTCAGGCAATGTTAAGGAAGGGTAGTGATGAAAGCACAAAACAAACCTCTTGCAACACCACGGAGGCTTCCTCTGGCTGTGCCTCGACCACGAATGAGCGCTCCTCGAGTGGATCCCTGTGCAAGGCCGATTCCTCCATGCAGTGTGCCCCTCATTGAAAGCATCATGCCGCCACGCATGGAGAGGGCACCACGGCCGAGCATTCCACGGCCGAGCATTCCACGGCCGAGCATTCCACGGCCGAGCATTCCACGGCCGAGCATTCCACGGCCGAGCATTCCACGGTCGATGACACCTCCACCTAGGGTGCCCACCATCCCCGCTCGGCCACGACTGACAGGACCGCCGAGTCTTGCTTGGATATTTGGGGCACCCAGGCGCTGTTGAAGGTTAAATCTCTGCTGCAAAAACGATTGAAATTTTTTGTAAACATTGCCAAAAATAGACTGGGGGCCAGGGGGTCAATTTGGAAGTCGAGTTTACCTTGAAAGATTTAGCTACAACCATGATACAGGGTGGGCCAAAATAAAATCTATAAAAAGGTTCCTCATTTCTAAATTCAATTAAAACAAAAAAAAATGGGGGAACCTTTTAAGTTTGTTTTTTTCCTTCAATAACTTAGATTTTCAAAATGTCTTCCATAATTCTGAGCACACATGTGAATATGCACAGCAGTTGCTGATTACAGCCTGCAGTTCTCCATTGCAATGGTCATGGCAATTGCAGTTCTCCAAGGTCACCAAATCTGTCCACCTTAGATTTTTTTTTTTCTTTCTATGGTGGTACCTTAAAGGTAAAGAAAGTCTCAGGAGAAGCCAAGAACAACTAGTGATCTGAAGGATTTTGTGATTACAACTATCGCCAATGTTGGGCGTGAGAGGCTGCAGACTATAACTCGTTGGAAATTTCTCTGAGCAGCATCAAATGCATGAATAACTAATGTGATGTCTGCTTCTTCATGTGAGCAGAATAGGTGTTCCATCAAGGTTGCTGCTGAAGACACCAGTTTCAGGGTAATCACGTCCTCACAGTACTGCAAGTTATTGCTTGATCCTCCATTGGTCTATTTGCCTCTAACAAAAGTTATTTGATGAGGAAGTGGATGAGATCAACCACACTGATGAATTTTGGTCAGGATGCTGGAAGCTGGAATTCCGATAATTCATCAAATTTTCCTTCCTTTGTTTGTTTGTTTGTACACCGTGCCTGTGTTCCTGACTTGATTGTACTGGTTCAATATGAATCAAACACTACATCCACTCTGGTGCATGATTCTAAGTGGAGGAAAATGACTGCAATGAGAATCAGCAAGGTCATCAAACGTAGCATCAGCTGGTTTACCGATTGTTTGCATCAAGGCCATGGCATCCAAGAGCATCCAAGTGGAATCACTAGTTGTTGGTATCTCCTTGTGTGCTTCTGCAAGTATATGGTAAAGAGGAGCTTTGTCTGCATTCCTGAGGTTTCAATCAAATGTAGCCAGTGACAAGGGTACAGATGCTTGCTCATGCCAAAGTAACAATGGAATGTCAATTTCTCTACCACTGACGGAAGCACTCAGAATTCACATAAACAGATCACGGTCTGCCTTGATGGTGTTGGCTTGCCCAGATTTGGTGGTCACTTAGTGTGAAGATATGCAAAAATTCACCAGATGCACAGAGCGAAAAGAGGGGTTAAGCAATTGGTTCACTTTGTCTCTGTCTGTCCTGTCTACAAAAAGTTCATGATCAAGAAAGAACTTGATTTTAATTGAATGTGAGATTTTGACTAAACGAACCTGTAGTTCCGCAGACCTTCACCAAAATCTAATCGATTCAGTCTTGTCACACACCCAACCTGTCCACCACGTTTGGTCCACATCAGCCCATAGCTTTTTAAGATATCGTGCTATATAATATAAAATCCTCAACTCCTCATCTTCAAACCCTTCCTCACCAAGTCTTCAACTGCAACCTCCTCTCCATCCCCCAACGGAGGTCTCAACCCCCCTCACCTCTGTCCTCCCCCTCCCCCCATACTTACCATTCAAAACAAATTGGTTGGGGGATTTTTTTCATGCGTTGGTCAAATTTGCAGTTGCCGCTTCCACCTCACTGAAGCAGTTTTCCAAACCGGGTTCGTCACGTTTTATATGTTGCGTCATTCATCTAAATGTTGCTGTTTTATCTCGTGCAATATTTCAGGTTAATTAGTTCGTTGTTTTGTACTATTCATTTCGTATTGTCGAGGCTGCTTCTTCAAAGCCTTCCCTCGGACAGAAAGTGCATCTTGCTTTTCATCACCACTACCCTATTGTATCTTGCTTTTTCTCAACACTTATCCTCAATACTATTTTCTCTCATCTCAAAATATCAAAAGAAAATTTTATATTTCACTCCATAATGATTCTCATTTTCCATCGAATTTCCTTTGCTGCCGATTCTACAACCCCCTCCCCCCCACCACCCTTTCTCCAAAGTGAATCTACAATTAAAAAAAAAAAAAAGTAAGAATGCATTACAACCCTTGTATCTCCTTCATAAATGTTACAGGTGTTCTTCATCACCACGACATGGCTTGGTTTCTTCTTCTTCAGGATTATTTTTCTAAGCGGTTTGCCTGCTCTGCACCTCAGCACCAAAAACCTGACCCCACACCCTTCACACTAAAACACCCTACAAACTCAAACCTACTACCGCCCCCAAACCTCAGCTTGCCCCCGCAGAGCCTTCCCCCACCATCCTGCACCATCCCAACGCTCCCTTCCCCCTTCCCCTCCCCCATTTCTAAGTGCGTGGACTTCAAACATCGCCACTCTAACCTGAGAGATCTTTCAATCTCGAAATCAACTCTTAAACAGAATCCTTCCTCCCAAAAACCGTCCCAGACTCCTTGGCATCTCTCCCCAGTTATTACCTCCTCCAATTTGATAGGCATGAACTATACCCCAGTGGCAGAGTTGCACTTTGCATCAATAGCTCAATTTTTCACTGACCTTGTACTGATCTTCCACATTTCAACCCCCAAGAGTACCTATGGCTGCGATTTCCCCTCCGTTCCCACTTGTTACTTGCAAAATCGAAGATTTTTCAAGTATATTGGTCGGTTCCGTTTGTGGTTCTGTCTGTTTGTCACCGGCCTACAGGTCACAATTCTAAACCGATCGTCACGAAACTTCAAGTTGTATAAGTCGTCGCAATTGAGAAGCCTATTGATTTTGAGGTCAAAGGTCATCTGGAGGTCAAATTTCTAAAATCGCCATTTTAAATCCGATTGACTTGAAAATTGAATAGCATTTGTATATCAAGTCACTAAATTGGGAAATGAACTATTTGAGGTCAAAATGTCAAAGGTCAACTTATGGTCAAATTTTAAAAATCAATTTTCATCTAAAAAGCTGTCAATTCTCAACCGATTGACTTGAAAATTGAACAGCATTTGCATATCGAGTCCCCTAAATAGGGAAACCAACTATTTTTAGGTCAAAAGGTCAAAGGTCAACTCAAGGTCAACGTTCCAAAATCATTTTCATCTGAAAAATCGTCACTTTTCTTCCTATTGACCCGAGCTTTAATCAAGATTGTCAATTTTAATCTTGATGAAATGGACAATTTGCTGTATCAATGGAATTTTTTTCCTTGGGGAGGGGTGGTGGGGAGGGGCGTATTTTGCAAGTATCATGCTTCGCATGACGTCTTCTTGTTTGTCCGTTTGTCACCGGCCTACAGGTCAAAATTCTAAACCGATCGTCACGAAACTTCACCAAGTTGCATAGGTCGTCCCAATTGAGAAGCCTATTGTTTTTGGGGTCAAAGGTCAAAGGTCATCTGGAGATCAAATTTCTAAAATCGCCATTTTAAATCCGATTGACTTTAAAATTGAATAGCATTTGTATATTGAGTCACTAAATTGGGAAATGAACTATTTGAGGTCAAAAGGTCAAAGGTCAACCTTCCAAAATCATTTTTCATCTGAAAAATCATCACTTTTCTTCCTATTGACCCAAGCTTTGATCAAGATTGTCAATTTTAATCTTGATGAAATGGACAATTTGCTGTAGCGATGGAATTTGTTTTTTCTTGGTGGGGGGGGGGGGGGGGGGGGATTTTGCAAGTATCATGCTCCGCATGACGTCTTCTTGTTTTTCTGTTGAGTTGGACTGTCCTCCTAACAGTGATGACTCTTATCTACATCTCTCTCAGAGAGCATGGACAAACTTTTAACCACTCACTCCAACTCTCTCTTCCTCATATGTGGCGATTTCAATTGTCAACATAAAACTTAGCCTGGTGTGGGTTCCTCTCTCACCAGCCATGGCACCTCAGCAAAGGACTTCTGCGACTCACTGGGACTGACACAATCTGTAAATTTCCCGACCCGGATATCAGTCAATGGAGTATCTTCTCTTCTAGACTTTGTTATAACCAACGTCCCTGCAAATGTCACCTGCTCTTCCTCTGCTTAATTGGTTCATCTGATCATATGGTTATGAAAGTCAAAATATCTGTCTATTCTCAGAGAGCTGTCTCAATGCCGGCAAGTCTGGAATTTCACTCAAGCAGATTGGCATGAACTCCAAGCAGCCATCTCTATTCAGGACTGTTCTCCAATATCTGCTGCTCCTGAGGTAAACTCTTCACATAAATTCTGGGAATTCTTCACAGAAACCTGTTTCTCTCTCGTGCACATATTAATCCCATCTAGTCTTCAATTAACAGTGCCTTCAGAAAGTACTCACACCCCTTGACTTTGTTCACATTTTGTTGCGTTACAGCCTGAATTTAAAATGGGATAATTTTTTTTGTCTCTGATCTACACATAATACCCAATAATGTCAAAGTAGATTTTTCATTTTAGAATTTTTTTAAAAATTAAAATGAAATACATTAATATCTAATTTACATAAATATTCAACCCCAACACCACCCACCCCCAATACTTCGTAGAAGCGCCTTTGGAAGCGATTAGAGCTTTCAGTCTTCTTGGGTATGTCTATCAGCTTTGCACATCTGGATTTGGGAGTTTCTCCCATTATTCCTTGCAGATTTGCTCAAGCTCTGTCAAGTTGGATGGGTAGGGGTGGTGAACAGCAATCTTCAAGTCTTTCCACAGATTTTCAATGGGATTCAAGTCTGGGCTTTGGCTGGGCCACTCAAGAATTTCACGTTCTTGTTCTGAAGCCATTTGTGTTGTTTGGTTGTATGCTTGGGGTCATTTTCCTGTTGGAATGTAAATCTTCACCATCGTCTAAAGTCTTTTGCACTCTGAAGCAGGTTCTCTTCAAGGATTGCCTGTATTTGGCTCCATTCATTGTTCCCTCTATCCTGACATGTCTCCACATCCCTACTATTGAATAGCATCCCCCCAGCATGATGATGCCACCACCATACTTCATGGTAGGGATTGTGTTAGACGGGTGATGAGCTGTGCTCGGTTTCCACCAGACGTAGCATTTGAATTTGGGCTAAAGACAATTTTCATCTCATCAAGTCCACAGAATATTTTCCCTCATGTTCTCAGTCTTTCACGTGCCATTTTGCAAACTCCAGGTGTGCCGTCATGTGCCTTTTTCCCCAAGGTTAACTTACGTCTGGCCACTCTACCATAAAACGTAGATTTGTGAAGTGCTGCATAGACCGTTGTCCTTCTGGCAAGGTCTCCCTTCTCAGTCAAGGAACTCTGTAGTCATGTCAGAGTGGTCAATGGGTGCTTGGTCACCTCCCTGACCAAGTCCCTTCTTGCCCAGTTGGGTCCGACGGCCAGTTCTAGGAAGAATCTGTGTAGTTCCATAATCTTTCCATTTCCTAATGATGGAACTCACTGTGCTCTTGGGAACTTTCAACACCAGAAATTGTTTTATACCCTTCCCCAGATCTATGCCTCCTCACAATTATATCTACTGACCGTTCATTGGACTTCATGATAGAGTTTCCGCTCTGACATGCGCTGTCAACTGTGGGACTATATATATATATATATATATATATATATATATATATATATATATATATATATATATATATATATATATACGTATATATATATATATATAAAGGTGTGTTTCTTTCTAAATGTGTGCTAAAGTGAAATCTAAAGTGAAATCTTTCCTCTTCTCCAATGGCTTGATCTCTGATCATCAATTTGGTTTCAGACCAGGTCACTCTACTCTGGACATGCTGCTTCTGCTGTCTCAACAATGGATGGAGGTCCTCAATGCCAAACAGGAAATTAGAGCTGTCTCCCTCGACATATCACGTGCCTTCGACACGGTCTGGCACCCCGCTCTGCTCACCAAACTCTCCTCCTTTGGTATCCATGGAAATCTCCACGCATGGCTGGCGGACTTCCTCTCTAGTCGTCGTCAACGTGTGGCCCTGAATGGGTTTCTCTCATCTCCTCTTCCTGTTCAGGCTGGAGTTCCCCAAGGCAGTGTTCTGGGCCCCGTGCTTTTTCTGGTCTTCATCAATGATCTCTCTGACTCTCTCGAAAATCCTCTCTATCTCTTTGCTGATGACTCCACTCTCTGCCGCTCCATTCCTCTTCCCTCAGATCGGCAGTCTGCTGCCTTCTCACTCTCTGAAGACCTGGACAAAATCACAGACTGGTCAAACAAGTGGAACATGTCTTTCAATCCTGACAAATCTCACACTCTTACTATATCTCTCCGAAAAGATCGACTGGACAACCCTCCCATCTACTTTCTCAACAATCCTCTCCAAGAAGTTCTGTCGCTCAAGATTTTGGGTCTCACTATCTGCCATGATCTTTCTTGGGAAAACCACATTTCCAAGCTGGCCTCCAAAGCCAGTCGCCGACTGGGCATCCTCCGTCGTGCGAAGTCCTTCCTCGGCACACCTGAGCTCCTCACCACATACAAGGCTTTCATCCGCAGCTCAATGGAATACTGTTCTCCCCTATGGGCCGGTGCTCCTGCCTCACACCTAGCTCGGCTTCACGCTGTTGAAACCAAAGCTTTCAGAATTATTGGAATCTCCCGCGATGAAGCTATCTCTGAGGGCCTTTCACTCACTCACCGCAGGCAGGTAGGTGGTCTTTCTGTCTTCTACCGACTCCTCTCCGGCCTTGCACCCCCAGCTCTCTCTGTGCTCTGTCCCCCAAATATTCCTACAGGTCGCACAAGATCTGCCAGCAACCCTCTGATGGTTAAACTGCCGAAATCTCGGCTCTCTGCTCACCTTCACTCTTTCATTCCTCTTTTCTCCCGCCTCTGGAACAAACTCCCTCACTCCCTTCAATCCCACTCCTCCCTCCAGGTCTTTAAAACAGCTGTTCACCACCATCTCTTATCTTCCCCCATCCAAAACCTTGATCTTTTCTACCCCCGCTAATTCACCCCAGATCCACCTTGTTTGAAATTCCAACTTCTTTCCTGGAAGTCCTGGCAGCGTCCATATGTTTTATACCTCTCCCACCGCCCCCTTCCCACGCCCCCCCCCCCCAAAGCCCTCGCCCTCTCTCAGATCTCTCGATGTCTCCATGTCTCCATGTCTCCATGTCTCTCGGTCCCTGCTCTCAAATGTTGTGTTTGTGTCCTTCCCCCTCTCTCCCCATCTTGTCTACCGCTCCCTATGTTATATGTTTTATGTGTCGGTTTGTCTTTCTGTGTGATTAATGTTCGCTCTTTCACGAGCCTCGATCTTGTATACAAAAAAAAAAAAAAAAAAAAAATCATGTCCAGTCAATCGAATTGGCCACAGGTGGACTCCAATCAAGTTGTAAAGACATCTCAAAGATCAAAGGAAATTGGATGCAACTGAGCTCAATTTGGAGGGTCATAGCCAGCTTAGGACCCTGGTGTTGGGCTCGCGGCTAGGGTGCCAGCTTAGGATCCTAGGATCCTGGGTTCGAATCCCGGTCGATCGCTGAATTAACGCCAGGGGGGTTGACTCAGCCTGTCATCCTTCCGAGGTCGGCTAATTGAGTCCCAGTTCACTGGTAATTCCCTGTTTGTCGTTAAAAAAGGCGGCAAAAGGGTTGGCGTCAGGAAGGGCATCCGGCCGTAAAACATTGCTTCAAAAAGGGGACCAAAAAAACAACAACCACGGTTCCCGAAAAAGGCCAACCCCCGCTTTGCGGGGGAAAATGGCCTCTAAATGTGGTTATTTTATATATATATATATAGCAAAGGGGTTGAATACGCATCGACTCAAGACATTTCAGCTCTTCATTTTAAATTATTTTGTAAGAATTTCTCAGAGAAAATTCCACCTTAACATCATGGTATATTATGTGCAGATCAGTTATTTTTTTAAATTACAATTCAATCCATTTTAAATTAAGGCTGTAACACAACAAAATGTGAAAAATGTGAAGGAGTGTGATTACTTTCTGAAGGCACTGTATCCTACCCTTATTCCCACCAATGGTACACTGAATCCTGTGGTGAAGCACTTGTTCTAAAACAACTTGTCTTCCTGGAAGGCAAATCTAACCCAAGGAAATCCCAGCCCATTCCACAAAGCCCACAAGTGCGTGCCCACTCTCAGGAGAGCCAGAAAACAGCATATGCCCAACCTCCAATTTGCCTCCCTCTAAAAACTCATGGCACCTTGTTTAGTCTTTCTCTGCAGTATGCTTCCCTTCCATTAATTCCCTCCTCAAATGGCACCAGAGCTGATTCCGCTCAATTCTGCATTTGCTTCCACATCTTGTAACCCCAACACCTCACTCTCGGTACCCATCCTTCCCTGTCATTCCCAACTGCTCTTGGACTCTGCCTTTTGTACCCAAGATGGAGAAATTTCTTTCAAACCTCGACTCTGCCACTGCTGCTGGGTTGGGTGGCATCAGGTCATGTATCCTAAATTAAAACCTGCTATGCTGCTCACATCTTCTCTCTGCCATTTTCACCATCACTTGCACAAGGTCATCTTCCATCTACTTGTAAATCCACCAACATCATTGCACCACATTAACAAAGGTTAAAAAAAAAAAACCAAAAAAAAAAAACCCGATCCCCTCAACGACAGACCCATTAGATTACTTCCAATGACTTCAACAACCTTATCTCAGATCACCAATTTGATTTCAGACCAGGTCATTCCACCTTGGACATGCTACTTCCACTCACCCAACAATGGATAGAGACCCTCAACACAAGACATGAGATCAGGGCCATCTCTCTGGACATATCAAATGCTTTTGAAAGAATCTGGCATCCTGCCTTACTCAAACTCTCTGCATATGGCATCCAAGGATAACTCCACACATGGCTTACTTGCTTCCTCTACTCTTGTAGCCAATGTATGGCACTCAGCAGAATCCTTTAATTTCCTCTTTCTGTGAAGGCTGAAGTGCCCCCAAGGCAGTGTTCTGGGCTCAGTCCTGATCTTCATGAATGATCTCTCTGACTCTTTGGAAAATCCTCTGTCCATTTTCTGATTAAGCACCCTCTGCCTCATCCTTTAGACAAACAGGCAGCAGCCTCTTGCCTCTCTTCAGACCTTAATAAGAAATAAAAAGAATAAGGCCCTAAAATGATTCATACAATACCAAGGTAAAGAAATAACAAGCGAACTAATAATTAGGAACATTAAGTGATAACTCAGCTTAAAATATTTAAACAAAACTCTTATATAATTGTAAACATTTACTATTAATCAAAATGAATCATGAGTAAAAGAGTTGCAAATAACTTGTGACCAGAAAATTATCTGTGCACGAATGAATGAAATGCTGTTCAGACCAGTCTGTGCATGACATTTCAATCCAGTGAAGTCAATGAACATTTCTCAAACACGTAATGGTTACGATGGGAAATGTATGGTTGTGGATGGACATTTACAACTTGTGGTACATCATCAACCCAGTACTTTTATTTCTCCAGGAAACCAAATCTAAACCAGAGAGCCCCGTCTTCTGTTAACAAAGAAAAGAAAAAAAGCCTTGAGGCACCGTCCTGTCATCTGCCACTTGTCACCTGGCCTGTAAATGTTTTTGGTGGACTTTTTGGAGCAATACTGAACGGTGACAAAATCTCCAAAACACCGAGTTGACATTCTGAACTAGTTGGTTCCTCAGTTTTGTCATTGGATTAACAGTATGCATCATACTTCGGGTGGACACTGAGCGCTTCAAAGTGCTCAGCTGTTGAGTAGATAGCCTCGACTACCCATCAACTCACTGGCTTCACAGTGTTTGGTTGGTTGGTTCTTGGTAACGATGTTATCGACTGCCAATTTCATCTCGTTCTGGCTCATCTTGATCAAAGTTTGGTCATGTGACAAGCAGCCCCATCGAAGTTCCTGCTGTGCAGTAGTTCTTTGCAACTTGGACAAAAGATTCAGATAGAACACTGGTTCAACAACCAAATTAGCCAACCACACCTTCCTCTTGACATCACCACTGATCCAATCGACTGCTCCATTACCATGAGGTTGCAAAAAAATTCCAGGATAATATTATTCCAAAAAGTTCTTGGAGAAATGTGAGATTTACAAAGAATAATTACTATTTGAACTTCATCGCTTCCCCATCTGAGAAAAAAAACTTGATCACCTTGATATTCGGGCAGCTTGATGTCAGCATTGATGATTTCGTCAAGAAAGTACAGCAGCATTTTTTCTTTTTCTTTTTTGAAAATAATCAGTGATACTGTAAAAATTAAAGAATCGATGACATTACTGTCTACCCAAGTGCATATGGTGAGAACAGGGCAACTTGAAGGTAGCTCCAGTGAGCAATGAATTAAATTCTGCTCTATCGCAGCATAGTTCTCAGCAAAGTCAACTTGACCGTTGACAGGTAGCCATGCACCGATCCTCAAAGAAATCGCTTTGTTTTCTCTTAATGAATGTATGCATGGTGAAAGAAGTTGCTTTCACACCTCTGATAATGCTTCCTGGACAGTTCCATCTTTGACCACTTTCGTTGTCCGCTGCTCAATTATCTCCCACTGGAACGACTTCAGATGCACTCTCACGGTTTCAGTCAAACACTATCAAATTTGCCATGCCAGTTGAGGCATTTTCCAGACATGTATTGAAATCATCCTGATTACACTCGATGGCCCCAAGGAATTATCGATAGGTGGTGTACAGTCCGGCTACATGGGCTTTCCAGGCTTCCAAGAGAAAGCGGATATTTTCGCAGTATTGGCAGAGGCAGACATGGTGAGATAACTATGAATTAAGGCAGACATTTCGTGGACAGATTGCTGCAAATTTTGATAGCCTTGTCTTGTTGTCAGGGTAGATGTCACCTAACAGTCATCATGAGGTCATCAGTTTTGGACCTTCCCCTTGGCGTTTCCTTTTTTGACAGTTACAAAGTCCTTCTTACGCCATGAGATACACCAAATGTCTGCCTGCTGGTAAAACTTGATGGAGTGACGTAACAACATAACATTACTGAGTGACAATATTTTATTTTTTCATTATATTGAAAATTTTGCTCCAGACTGCACAATGAGTGGTGCGAATTATTGATTGAATAAAAATTAGTTTCCCTCTACTTCCACCAGCTAATGAGAAAACAAATGAAATGTCAAATTTCTGTTATGGAGTGACATTTGCTTCATCAATTAAAATCTTAATTACAGAGTCAGGGCAGATGACTTCAGTTCATCAAATTCAACAATTCACTTCAGTTAAGAGACAACGTATGCGGAGCAGTTTGACTACTAGCCCGATGAATAAACTAAGAAATTAATGATTCTTGGCCATTATAAGTGGCACATTTTACTGTTTTTCTTTGGGGTGTTGTCACCAACTTCATTAAACAATTCATAAAAACTAGGCAAGTCAGCTCAGTGATCATTATATTTGCTGAAACTGCACATTTCTGCCTTTCCATTGACGTACCACACATGCTTCAACTCTGAAATTACATTTTTGACCTTCACAGACCATTTGTGTAGAATCGCCCATGAACTTCTCAGCCAACAAGACCCTGGCCAGTAACACAATGGAGTACTGCTCTCACTTATGGGCTGGTGTGTCCACTTCAAAGTTCTTTGTCTGTCTGTCTATCTCTCTGTCTCTTTCTTTCTTGCATGTAGAGTCATCCAAAGCTCTCAACATAAATTAGAAGCACAGAGCCTGCAACTCTCATCACAGACATGTTGGTGGTTTATTTTTCCTACCGCAGAACCTCAGGTCTTGCTCTATCTATTCTTTAATCCCTCTGTCTCTCCAGGTTGTATGCATTCTTCCAGCAACCCTCTCCTTGTGAAATTCCAAAAATGTAGAGTTGCTGCTCACATCCACACCTTCCTTTCTCTCTTCTGCCTTTTGTAGAACCTCCTTCCTCACTCAGTCTGTTGAATCCCACTGTTTCCTCCCAGGCTTCAAGTCTTCAAGTTGGCAGTGCACTATAATCTCAGGTAATCTTCCATCAATACCTGTGATCATTTGTAGCCTCATTAACACACAGCTACTTCTCCTTTTCATCCACTGAACCTGAAACGTAACCTTCCTTCCTTCTTCTTTACTCCTGTTTGTTCATCCGGTTGTTGCATCCCCATCAGGTCCCACTGTAGGTGTGCTGCCTTGTACCACCTCGCTCTTCCAAGAGCATAGGGTTTTTTTTGTACAAAATAATAAAATAATATATCCAAACTAGCGAAAAAAAAAAATCCTACATCAATAGTTGCTTCCTACAGGCAGAATTATTACAGAGCAAACCTAGCAACCAGCAGTTAACAGCAGCGAGGATGGAAGAACTTGCATGGTATAATTAACTTTGCTAATTCTTGTTTGTATGTAAATAAGTGATTTGTAGAATTTGGATGTTTTAATCTGTATTGATAAACCTTTTTCTCATGTTCAAGTACAGCGCAAGGCAGCAAACCATGCGAACAAACTGCACGAAGGACATAGCTTTCGATCTGGAAACACGAACAAATGGAAAAGATTGTTGTGTGATTATCGCCTTGTACTTTAGTCCTTTGAAAATGGGATACAAAGGACCAGAGAGTACAGGTAAATGCACAAACACGTTGTTGACGGCAAATCATTTGGGCACTACAATTTTGTTCCTTGTGCTCTTGGTTATGGTTCACATGGCAAGATGCATTTCGGGACAACGATGTGGGGTCACAACACATGGTGTGCAGAAATGGAGTCCCTTCAGCTCCTTCTAGGTAAGCGCTTTGATAGCGTGTTCGATGCAAGACGGTCCCTCAACAAATATGAGATCCTCATTTGATTTGTCATTGGAAACGGAACATCTTACCCTCCGAGGGGATAAATGAAAGAGAACAAAGCTTGCCAGAGCAAAATTGTCAAATTAGAGAAACGGTTCATCACTGATGTTTTTGTGATGTCATTGGTCATAATTAACAGTAAATGGCAAATGTAAAGTTTGACATTTTGAGTGAGATCACGGCGAGGTCACGTCTTTTCGAAGCTGATCCATGCGCTCACGCTTTCGAAGCTAAGTGATCTTTCACATTTGTGTTTTTGTCGTATCTTTATCTTTCTTTCGGTGCATGTACCTATTGGGGTGACTTTAATATGTTTCTCGGTGTTGGTTTTCATACCTGTGTACAGAATCGTCGGTTTTTTCGTATCGTGTATTCTGAGGCCTAGTGTAGTGCTAGTAGGCTACCGTGTCCTCAGACCTTGGCTTGAGGCTTTTGTTTTTTGTCTTCGATCGCGCTGCAACTACTTTCGGTCTCTGTTTTTCACGGTCTTTTCACCCATACTCCCTTGTTTTAAAATCTCAAAAAAAAAACTTTTTTTTTTTTCCTTCCCTGTTCTTATCCGCTTGTGCGTTCTTATTTGTTCTTTCGTTCTTCGTTCTTTTGCTCTTTCATTCTTCGTTATTTGTTCTTTCGTTCTTCGACCACGTTATTCGAGATCACGTGATCAAGTTGTTAATACATGTTTCATCTGTCCCCTGAAGAACTTTATTATTATGTCATATTCTATAACACTTTTTTCTACTTCTTCTATAAAAGGATGCTTTCGACTTGCTCACCAATTCTATTCATTCCCAAAAAAAATTCCATCTCTTACAGTGCATCTTTCATTCATTCCCTAAACTCTCCAGAACTCCACCCATCCTTCAGCGTCCTCAAACGTATTTTTGACTCGAAGGTCTCAAGAAACTCATTTTGCAATAAATGTTCGTTTCCCATAAATCGTACACTTTTCAAAATCCAATCACACCCCTCCCCTCCAAATCCTCCCCATCACCCATCTCTGTCAAATCTTCCCCCTTGCCCCTCCCCCCCAAATCTTCCCAAACACCCATCCCTTTCAAATCTCCCCCCCTGCCCCTTCCCTCCTAAACTCCCCCCACACCCCTCCCCTCCCCTCCGAGACTCTCCCTCACTCTTCCCCTCTTAGACTCCCCTCTCACCCCTCCTCCTCAAAGCGTCCTCTCCGCTTCTTCCCCCTTCCAACTTTCACCTTCATCTTCCTCAACCTTCTGCCTCACTCTTCCCCCTCCTCAAATAACACCTCACTGCGCCTCACCCAAACACCATCAAACCTTTTGTCCGCCCCATTCTTCCCTTTCTCCAAGCTATTCTGTAATCTCTGACACACCTGCAACAGCTCTCCCTACCTCTTCCTCCTCTTCCACATCCTGCCCTACCGCTCCCCCCCCCCCCCCCCTGTTCTGTATCCGATGCTCCCCCTTCCTCTTCCTTAACTGTATGGACCTCAAACATCCGGGGCCTTCGCTCAAACTTAACTGATCTCTCCATACAGGTTGCTTCTGACAAACCAGACGTGATCTGCTTAACAGAAACCTTCCTCCTTCATGATGTCTCTGATTCTTTGGTATCTCTCCCAGGTTACTCCCTCCTCCGGTATGATAGACCTGAGCCTCGTCCTGGAGGTGGGGTTGCCATCTTTATAAAAAACTCTCTTCCTCACTCGCCCTGCACTGCCCTCTCTCCACCTCACCCCCAGGAATACCTTTGGCTACGGCTTCCCCTTCGCTCCCACCTTTTGTTCATATGCGTGTTGTACCGTCCACCAAACAGTGATGACTCCATCTACATCTCGCTGTCTGATAATATGGCCCAACTTCTATCTACCCATCCCAACTCTCTCTTCCTCATATGTGGTGATTTCAACTGTCACCATGCCAGTTGGCTGGGGGTGGGTACCTCTCTCACCAGCCATGGCTCTTCAGCAAAGGACTTCTGTGACTCACTGGGACTGGCACAATCTGTCAATTTCCCAACCCGGATCTCAGTCAACGGAGAATCTTCTCTTCTGGACTTGGTTATGACTAACTTCCCTGAAAATGTCTGCTGCTCTTCTTCTGCTCCAATCGGCTCTTCTGATCATGTGCTTGTTAAAGTGGACATCTCTCTGACCATTTTCAGAGAGCCTCCTCAGCGTCGGCGAGTCTGGCATTTCACTCAGGCCAACTGGCACGGTCTTCAAGCAGCCATCAATCATCTGGACTGGTCTCCCATCTCTACTGCCTCTGACATCAACTCATCCTGGGAATTCTTCCAAAGTAAATTGCTCTCTCTCATGCACAGATTTATCCCTTCTCGTCTTCAGTTGTCATACCCTTCCTCCCGTCCATGGTACACGGAATCTTGTGGTGAGGCTATTGCCCAGAAACAACATGCTTTCGTCTCCTGGAAAGCAAATCCAACGGAAGGAAATCTCATTTCCTTTCACAAAGCCTGAAACAAGTGTGTGTCCACCCTCAGGAGAGCCAGGAAACAATATCTCTCCGTCCTCAGGACCGAACTCTCTTATCTGTCTCCCTCTTCCAAATCCTGGTGGCGTCTGGTAAAATCTGTTTCTGGTGTTTGTTCCCCCTCCATCCCCTCCCTCACCTTAAATGGCCACACGGCTGACTCCGCACGTGAAAAAGCCGAATGCCTCAACTCTGTGTTTGCCTCTAAATCTTGTGTCCCAAACCCATCCCTCTCTGTACCCACCATACCCAGTCGTACCCAGCTGGTCCTGGACTCTGTGTCCTTTCCTCCTGACAAGGTGGAAAAGTTTCTGTCAACCCTCGACTCGGATTCTGCAACTGGACCTGACGGCATCAGCCCACGGGTCCTAAAATCATGTTCTTCCGCTCTTTCACTCCCTCTCTCTGTTCTCTTCACCCTCTCTTTTGCTCAAGGTCATCTTCCATCTGCTTGGAAATCTGCCAACATCACCGCTTTGCACAAAAAAGGTGCAAAAACAGATCCCAGCAACTACAGACCAATCAGCCTTCTCCCAATTATCAGCAAAGTCATGGAATCCATCATTGCTTCAGATATGAAATCTTTCCTCTTCTCCAATGGCTTGATCTCTGATCATCAATTTGGTTTCAGACCTGGACACTCCACTCTGGACATGCTGCTTCTGCTTTCTCAACAATGGATGGAGGTCCTCAATGCCAAACAGGAAATTAGAGCAGTCTCCCTTGACATATCACGTGCCTTCGATACAGTCTGGCACCCCGCTCTGCTCACCAAACTCTCCTCTTTTGGTATCCATGGAAATCTCCACGCATGGCTGGCGGACTTCCTCTCTAGTCGTAGTCAACGTGTGGCCCTGAATGGGTTTCTCTCATCTCCTCTTCCTGTTCAGGCTGGAGTTCCCCAAGGCAGTGTTCTGGGCCCTGTGCTTTTTCTGGTCTTCATCAATGATCTCTCTGACTCTCTTGAAAAATCCTCTATCTCTTTGCTGACGACTCTACTCTCTGTCGCTCCATTCTTCATCCCTCAGATCGGCAGTCTGCAGCCTCCTCACTCTCTGCAGACCTTGACAAAATCACAGACTGGGCAAACAAATGGAACATGTCTTTCAATCCTGACAAATCTCACACTCTTACGATGTCTCTCCGAAAAGACCGACTGGACAACCCTCCCATCCACTTTCTGAATAATCCTCTCCAAGAAGTTCTGTCACTCAAGCTTTTGGGTCTCACTATCTGCCATGATCTTTCCTGGAAAAACCACATTTCAAATCTGGCCTCCAAAGCCAGTCGCCGACTGGGCATCCTCCGTCGTGCGAAGTCCTTCCTTGGCACACCTGAGCTCCTCACCACATACAAGGCTTTCATCCGCAGCTCAATGGAATACTGCTCTCCCCTCTGGGCTGGTACTCCTGCCTCACACCTAGCTCGCCTTCGCGCTGTTGAAACCAAAGCATTCAGAATCATTGGAATCTCCCGCGATGAAGCTAACTCCAAGGGCCTCTCACTCACTCACCGCAGGCAGGTTGGTGGTCTTTCCGTCTTCTACCGACTCCTCTCTGGCCTTGCCCCCCCAGCTCTCTCTGGGCTCTGTCCCGCAAATATTCCTACAGGTCGCACAAGATCTGCCTGCAACCCTCTTTTGGTTAAACTGCCAAAATCAAGACTCTCTGCTCACCTTCACTCCTTCATTCTTCTTTTCTCCCGCCTCTGGAACAAACTCCCTCACTCTCTTCAATCCCACTCCACCCTCCAAGTCTTTAAAACAGCTGTTCACCACCATCTCTTATCTTCCCCCATCCAAAACCTTGATTTTTTCTACCCCCGCTAATTTCATCCCAATTCCACTTTTTGAAATACCAACTTCTGTCCTGGAAGTCCTTGTGCTTTATACTTCTCCCTCCCCCCCCCCCCTTCCCATGCCTCCTCCCCCCGGGCCCTCTCCCTTCCACACATCTTCCTGCTCTCGGATGTTGTGTTTGTGTGCTTCACCTTTTCTCCCCATCTTGTCTTCCGCTCCGTCTTTTTGTGTATTTTGTTTGTCTGGTCGATTTGTTTGTGAAGTAAATGTTAGCTCTTTCACGAGCCTCGATTCAGTATACAAAAAAAAAAGAAAAAAAAAAAAGTCCCGATTCATGATGTCAATCTATGGGGGTATGCGTCTCGCTGCCAGGTTTCTTGTTCAGTCTTGTTCATTTCCCAATCAGCTTATTTCACGTCTGCCAGATAGGTATATTATCCTCTTCTTTCTTTACTATATTAATCATATACATACCATAATATTAACAATCAGTACTTACTTGTTTGAGCCTCAATGCTGCTTGAACAGAAGGACGGCTTTCCATTTGCTGTGCAAGCCGTCGGTTCCTGGCACTCGCCTGCAGCTGCTGCTGTTGCAGTAGAGAGGCCTGAATATTCGCTTGTTGGGGCTGCTTATTCCTCATCATGTTAGTAAATCTTCACCAGGTCGAAGACAAGTGAGGGGGAAACAGCTGTCATTTAGTCAAAAATGAACACCTCACACATAGCCAGCAATGGATGAGCCCAACGACCACCCCAGCCTCACCAAACACCACTAACTCACCCTGGCTCTTTCCTCGGCGCACTTTCTCCCTCCGTGTCCACTGAGCCAACCCCAAACTTTACCTCTTCCGACAATCATGGGCAGGTCATATTCAAAACTAGGCTGCTTCAGTAACTCACAGCACTATATTATTGCACCAGAGGTAGTAGCTGAAATTTTCTTCAAAGATCTTGACAATAAATGCTTGACAAAGGACAAAATCATTACAAACTGCCTAGTTTCCCAACAATCGGCTACATGGGAGACAAGTAGCCCCAAAAAAAAGAAAAAAAAGAAGAAAAAAAAAGATGCCGTGAGCAGAGCACCAAATATTACGACGGTTTATTTTTTTGACAAGCTAATAAATGGGGGTTTCTATTCTCCAAGTGCCTGACTTTTACAATCCAAATCACCCCAAAAAACAAATGTGCTATATCCAAACTTGACAGACTACCATATCAGTTCCACTCCCTCATCCTCCTCTGCTCGATGGTCCTGGAGGAATCGTTTTGTGCAAGGTTTTGTTTGTTTTGTGCAAAATATCTGTTTCAATTAGAAGAGGGGACTTGGCTGTATCAAATTCACCAGTGGAAGACAAGGATACTTTCCCAATGGTGGTTTTGCAAGGCCAACAAAAAGGCTGCCGTTACAATGACTTAAAGGACAGGTGACACATTTCTGTACACTTGCAATCATTAAATTACGTTGTACAAACTGCCTGGTTTCCCCACATTATTACTACTTTTGTTATTATAAGCGGCATTGGAAAAACGCCATGACAAAGCTATCTTAACACGGATATACACCTCAACAAGCAACCCCTCTTGGTGGAGAAAACCTCCTTGTTTGGATAAGTAACGACCGAATGCATCGTGGTCAGAAATAGCCAGACAGGCAGGCACCAAATTGCCCAATTTAGTACGGTTTCTGAGAGTCCGATTTGCATCCCTGAACACAACAATCATGGTTAACCATTCTGAAATTTCCATTTACATGCTGAAAATCAGGTCTAAGACTATTTGAATCACTCATTTCACCCCAGCAATAGCAGGTTAAAAGTGCACTCGCCAACAGAAGCGAGTCACTGAAAACACACGCACAACCCATTACCAGTCGCACGTAATTTTGAAAATCCCATGTTATCAGACCATTTCAAATCAACACACTTGTACCTCCCGGGATAGGTTGTTATGCAAGGACATCTTAGGTAAACAGTAGAAATAACCTCCACTAGCCCTCTGTAGTCATTACTTTATGATGCTACTGTGCTTCGATGATGCACGTGACGACATCAAGATTTACATTACACCGAATCGTTTGACATTCAACGAGAAATATTTTTTAGTATTTATATTATTCCCAAACAGAGTGGAGAGGCTGTAGTGTTAAGTCTGCAGGTCTGAATAAGTGTGTGCCTGCATGCAAAACCTATTTAATACAAATTATTATCGATCATTCATTCCCACGCCTGGTGTTGGGCTAGCGGCTAGGGTGCCAGCTTAGGATCCTAGGATCCTGGGTTCGAATCCCGGTCGATCGCTGAATTAACGCCAGGGGGTCGACTCGGCCTGTCATCCTTCTGAGGTCGGCTAATTGAGTACCAGTTCACTGGTAATTCCCTGTTTGTCCTAAAAGGCGACAAAAAGGGTTGGTGGCAGCAAGGGCATCCGGCCGTAAAACATTGCTTCAAAAAGGGGACCAACAAAAAAAAAAACAACAACCACGGTGCCCGAAAAAGGCCAACCACCGCTTTGCGGGGAAAAATGGCCTCTAAAGGTGTTTTTTTTAAATTTATTCATTCCCACATCTACCGTAATGTACTGCAGCTTTGCATTGTTAAACGGCAAGTGTTGTTTTGACAATGAAAATGTGTCACCCGCACTTTAAATCCAAGATGGTCATGTTGGTAAAACCAATGCACCAAGAAAAATCAAAATAAATCGAGAGGGAATGAGATCACATTGGAAAATGCAATAGGACCGTTTAAATCCACGCTACATTTTATATGGGGTGGAATGCTGCGACCTTCAAGACGAGTCGCGTTGCGATCGATGGTAGTTTCGAAAAGGGCATTTGTCGAAATTTCTACGACTTTGAGGGAGAAGAGACAAAAAGGGTACTGCACTTCACATGGGGAGGAGGTGAAGACAAAAATATTTTACCCTCTTGGGACTGCAAGAAAAAGATCAGAACAATTAATTCTAAAAATTAAAAGTTTTATATAGTATTTCTAAAAGGATTGTCTGATTGGTGCAAGTTACTCTCTCAAGAATCCAACAATTAAGAGAAATGAAACAAAGTTACTGGGATACTTAACGGTTTGCCTCAAGCTCTCAATCTTCAGCAGGGAATAAGCTGCCCACCATTTCGGGAAATACAATGTGCCCTTGTCTCGAACAGACAACTCCAACCATCTCTCCCAATATGAAATCCATGATGCAAGATGTTCTACATGGGTATAAACTGAAACTAAACCCACCATGCTCTGCACCAATTAATGCCAACAGGAACTGTGAGAAAAGGGAGACAAAGGCCACAAAAGTGTGGGACAGCCTCTTACAGGATCCCAGAGGAACCCAAGGGCAAAGGCGGCGCTCTTCGGTTGCCTCTTACTGACGTGCCAACACCCAGTTGCCCGGGCCGCACCATCACGGGCAGCGAGAGACGCACAGCCAGCTCTACCTCTGTGCTGCTTATACAAACCGTGTAAGGCAGGGTGCCTCTACCTGAGATTTAATACAGCACGCATCCTCATGCCAAATACACGGTGGACGCTGCAGGAGGCAACAAAACAATTCACCAAAGATCAAAATCAACATGATTATGGATCTATGTGCTCAGGGTGTTCGGTCGTGTGAATGAGCTTCTTTGGGGTGGGGGAAGGGTGGGGAAGGGGAGGGCAATTTTTTTTTTTTTTTTTTGCTAAGGAAAATAAGGAAGTGATCAGATCCAGAAAGGTCCTCGTGATTGCACCTTGGGACAAGGCATACTGTATTGGCATTTTCTCACCGCTCGTGCAAAGAATGCTTGGTGGTGCTTTTCAGGACCACCTTCGTAGTCGGCTGTGTGGACATCTCGTAGTCGGGTCTGGGCTGATGCTGTCCACGTACAAAGGATATAAAATTAAAACAGAAAGAAAGAAGATCCAATTCATTAGGCGCAAAAACAGCACAGAAAATAATTAAATCTGAAATTCGACTTTCAGGTCATTCCATCATGGAATCCATGTGCTTCTCAATCTCAGGTGCCAGATTTCCAGCCTTAAGCTTATACTTATAGGTATATACATTTTATACAGAATACATATCGAAAGGCAATTATGTTTTAACATTGCTAATCTACCAAAAAAAACAAAAAAAAAAACCCATCAAGCTTTGCTACAATCACCGAAACAATCATGCGTTTTAGTTTTACCACAGATTCGAATTGCATCGTTTCTAATTCAGAGCATACAAGCCCGAACTATTTCGCGCCACACTTGACTGCCCGAGAACGGAGCCAGTATATGATGAAGCCAAGCAAAGCACACACAATAGCCCTGGGTCCATTACACGAACTATCCCTCGTCAAACAAGAAATAAACCCCACCTGAATTGATGGAAACCTAAAAGGAGCAACGCTACACCCACTGACTACGCTAAACATTCAACACTAAATGGCGCCGAAGCAGGCAGACGTCAGAAGGAATTATCCGTTTTCTTCTTCTTCCTCGTTTTCGCAATCTTCTTCATTTGAGTCCATTTTGTCAACGTCATTTCCGGGTCATTCGTACACTAAAGTTGGTTTTTTAATTCTTTCGCTTTGCTATGTTAACACATATAGCTTTTGAAATGGGGTTCTGTGGTTGTAAAATAACATTATGTAATTCAGAACCTAACAATACAATTTAATTCTGTAAACCTGACAAAGTTTATTTATCTGGAAATTGTAAATAATTTATGCATGTAACTGTCGATATATTCGAGAAGTATATTTTCGTTTTTGCTTTCAGTTATTTATTTGCTCGACAAGAAGCTCACTTGATTTGAAGCACTCGAGCAAGCACACCAACCAAATGGTTGAAAAGGAACGGCTGGCTTGGCAAGCGATAGCAAGCTGATTGGGAATAGAACATCCCCCAGAAAAAATCGACTTTTACTTCAGCGTGTATTTCAAAGGCGGTGCATGAGCTCAGTGAAATGGTTGGTCTCATTCATATCTTGCTCAGGTAGCAAAGGCTCAGTCATAATTGAAAAACGAAGTTTCATTCCGAACATAAAGGGAAATTTAGCGATAAAGTATTAACATAAAAAAAAAACTCAAAGAGTTGCATTTCCGGTTGTAAAAATTACCATTGAGGCCAGGCGGAAGTGGATGCTTTCAGCCGCAGCGAACAAGGTTAAAAGTTGCCATTCCCTTTCTGAGATTATTTACAAGGTGCATATTTAGACCGAAAGCGCTTTTTAAAATAATAAATCCGTCGTTTGAGATAAAACTGCTGCGCAGCTGCTTATATGTGAGGGTGAGACTACCGGAAGTAAGCTGTAACACGTGCCCTTTTGTGGTTTGGTTTCAACGTATCCAATCACGTGACTGTTGTCGCGAAGAGTGCACTACCCGGAAGTTACGTAGTTCCGCGGGCGCCTATGGAAAACACCGAAGCTGCTCGTGCAGTGCAGTGCAGCTCATGCTCATGAAGCTGAGCTAATGGCTGAAGCGGCAGAAGCTCTGGTCTCTGTGGTGTATCGTAGTAAGAGTAACCACCTTCCACATTGTGATTCTTTCTGGTGTATAACCGCCAGGCGTCGTGAATACCGACTCTCCAACGAGGTACTGCATCAGATTGGATTAGGAAAAAAAACTCGCAGGACGTTACGAATGACAAAATTCTGGTGTTGTGTCCGCTGTCAATTGTTAATGTAATGATGCTTAATCACGCAAATGGTTAAATTAATTGTTGAACGAGACGTTGACTTATTATCACACTCGCCTGAGGAAGAAGGTATTGCATTTGAGTCCATTTGTTTGTTTGTCTTTGTTTGTAGTTGAACGCACAGACTAAATATGATTTTCGCTGCAACCGTTAGTCCGATTGATAGGGAATTTTATTTTTAACCAGAGGTGCAACTCCACCTGTAAAATTTTGAAATTAATATGAATACGCATTGCGTAGAGTGAGGGCTTCGTCGACAATGTCAATAGTCAGTCGATCGAATACGCAGCCCTCGCAAACATCTGTAGGTCTAGGCCTAGCTAGGCTAGGTTGTTTGATCTTGATCTTGGGCTTGGAATTCAAATTAATTTTATTGAATGGATAGATTGGGATAGAATGCAAGACTTACCTACTGTAGGCTTATATAGTCTAGACTTCTAGTCGACTGGACCAGGTACGTAGGTCCGACTGGCAGGTACGTACTGAAATCGGTGTACCTGGCTTGAATGAAGTCGGTGTAGCAGGCGGAAAAGTGAAACAGGTGTAGCTGGTGGAAAAAAGAAGTTGGTGTAGCTGGCATAAATGATGAGCGGTTTCGAATTCAAAATCCGTTCTGTTCGGTACTGTATTGTATTTTATTGATTTTAATCACCAGGTGAAAAGAATTTTAATCAACAGGTGAAAATAATTTATCGGTCGCGCCAGACCAAAGCAAGATCACGTGAGCAAGATGCTTTTATGAAAAAGCGAACAATGAACAATAAATGAATTCATTTATAGAGAGCTTCGTAAGCGAACCTCTCTGCCAATTGCATGTACAGTGAAACCTTGACTTACGAGTTTAATTCGTTCTGTGACCGAGCTCGTAACTCAAATTGCTCGTTTCTCAAATCAAATTTCCCCATTAAAATGCATTGAAATGCTATTAATCCGTTCCAGCCCGCCAAAAACTACACCAATTTTTTTTTAAATATACAGTATATATAAAAATATCTCGCGCTTTATATTTCACCTGTATGCAGCATACAAGTTGGCAGGATGGCCTGGACTGGAGGTACGCACACTTGACTCTAAACTGTCCAGCCTGGGTTTGAATCCCGACCCAGCTATAACCTGTCATGGGTGAATCACAGGCAGGGTGATTCATCAATGGGTGTACCGCTAAACTGGGCGCCCCGTTTGCGTCCCATTAGTTGTTGGATGTTAAGGATCTCACCGTGTTTTCCACAAACTCACAAAGAGAAGGCGAGCTATCGCCGGCACTCTGAACAAGTTGTGGCCTGGCATGCTCTTCTCCTCTGCCGTTATATACGTCCTCCTCGGCATCTTTTTCCAGAAGAGCCCTGTCTCGTCACAGTTGAAGATTTGCTGGGGGATGTATCGTTCGGCTTCTATCAGTTCGGCAAAAGTTATAATAAAATCTTCAGCTGCCTTCACATCCGCCTCACCAAGTCGACAACACGCACACCTCGCTCATGTTTTTCGACGATTGCGTGTTTTATATCCAAGCACATCATCCTCTTCTTCTTCTCAGTACCGTGTTTTCCACAAAGAGAAGGCGAGCTATCGCCGGCACTCTGAACAAGTTGTGGCCTGGCATGCTCTTCTCCTCTGCCGTTATATACGTCCTCCTCGGCATCTTTTTCCAGAAGAGCCCTGTCTCGTCACAGTTGAAGATTTGCTGGGGGATGTATCGTTCGGCTTCTATCAGTTCGGCAAAAGTTATAATAAAATCTTTCTGTCTTCTACCGACTCCTCTCCGGCCTTGCACCCCCAGCTCTCTCTGTGCTCTGTCCCCCAAATATTCCTACAGGTCGCACAAGATCTGCCAGCAACCCTCTGATGGTTAAACTGCCGAAATCTCGGCTCTCTGCTCACCTTCACTCTTTCATTCCTCTTTTCTCCCGCCTCTGGAACAAACTCCCTCACTCCCTTCAATCCCACTCCTCCCTCCAGGTCTTTAAAACAGCTGTTCACCACCATCTCTTATCTTCCCCCATCCAAAACCTTGATCTTTTCTACCCCCGCTAATTCACCCCAGATCCACCTTGTTTGAAATTCCAACTTCTTTCCTGGAAGTCCTGGCAGTGTCCATATGTTTTATACCTCTCCCACCGCCCCCTTCCCATGCCCCCCCCCCCCCCCAAAGCCCTCGCCCTCTCTCAGATCTCTCGATGTCTCCATGTCTCTCGGTCCCTGCTCTCAAATGTTGTGTTTGTGTCCTCCCCCCTCTCTCCCCATCTTGTCTACCGCTCCCGATGTTATATGTTTTATGTGTCGGTTTGTCTTTCTGTGTGATTAATGTTCGCTCTTTCACGAGCCTCGATCTTGTATACAAAAAAAAAAAAAAAATAAAAATCTTCAGCTGCCTTCACATCCGCCTCACCAAGTCGACAACACGCACACCTCGCTCATGTTTTTCGACGATTGCGTGTTTTATATCCAAGCACATCATCCTCTTCTTCTTCTCAGTTATAATAAAATCTTCAGCTACCTTCACATCCGCCTCACCAAGTCGACAACACGCACACCTCGCTCATGTTTTTCGACGATTGCGTGTTTTATATCCAAGCACATCATCCTCTCTTCTTCTCAGTTATAATAAAATCTTCAGCTGCCTTCACATCCGCCTCACCAAGTCGACAACACGCACACCTCGCTCATGTTTTTCGACGATTGCGTGTTTTATATCCAAGCACATCATCCTCTTCTTCTTCTCAGTTATAATAAAATCTTCAGCTACCTTCACATCCGCCTCACCAAGTCGACAACACGCACACCTCGCTCATGTTTTTCGACGATTGCGTGTTTTATATCCAAGCACATCATCCTCTCTTCTTCTCAGTTATAATAAAATCTTCAGCTGCCTTCACATCCGCCTCACCAAGTCGACAACACGCACACCTCGCTCATGTTTTTCGACGATTGCGTGTTTTATATCCAAGCACATCATCCTCTTCTTCTTCTCAGTTATAATAAAATCTTCAGCTACCTTCACATCCGCCTCACCAAGTCGACAACACGCACACCTCGCTCATGTTTTTCGACGATTGCGTGTTTTATATCCAAGCACATCATCCTCTCTTCTTCTCAGTTATAATAAAATCTTCAGCTGCCTTCACATCCGCCTCACCAAGTCGACAACACGCACACCTCGCTCATGTTTTTCGACGATTGCGTGTTTTATATCCAAGCACATCATCCTCTTCTTCTTCTCAGTACCGTGTTTTCCACAAAGAGAAGGCGAGCTATCGCCGGCACTCTGAACAAGTTGTGGCCTGGCATGCTCTTCTCCTCTGCCGTTATATACGTAAATGTTATAAGCAAAATATATCTGCCGTTATAAACAAAAATGCAGCGATATACGGCAGAGATACTGTACTTGCACGGCAAGATAACCACGTGACCGGGTGGCGAAAGCTCGTAACTCAGATCTCGGCTCGCATCTCAAAGCAATAAACCGCCCGAGCGACGGCTCGTATCTCGAAAAACTCGTAAGTTGGGGCACTCGTAAGTCAAGGTTCCACTGTATATGTAAATCCATTCAAAATTTCATTTTCATTTCAAATTTCACAAAAAAAAAAATTCAAATTTTTCCCCATTCCCGTGGGAACAAAATTTCATGTTGTCATTTGAGATGTCCCTTCCATGATCTGCCATCTTGTCCCTTCCATGATCCACCATCTTGTCCCTTCCATGATCCGCCATCTTGCTCACGTGATCTTGCTTTGGTCTGGCGCGACCGATAAATTATTTTCACCTGGTGATTAAAAAATATATATATATATATATGAATTCATTTATTCATTTATTGTTTTCATTTTATTTTTACCCCTGCTCTAGCAGGGAAAATGGCCTTAAAATGCATGTTGTTGTTGTTGTTGTTCCCCATAATGTGCCAAGTTTCAAATTTTTCCATTCAGTGGTTTCTGCGAAATAATTTTTTAATTATTTGCTTTTAATCCAAAATGGCTGCCATACCATGTGACCTATGACATCACAATTATCATAAAAACATTCTGCATGGGTGTCACTCCTACCCTGACAGTTTAGTCTCAATTGGACATACTAGGGCATGCCCGTACTATATATATATCTAAAATTATATCCCCCCCCCTCTATTTACATGAAATGGTTTGGTCCAAAGCGAACGGCTTGCGAGTACGGTGACAATCCCCCCCCCCTCTATTTACATGAAATGGTTTGGTCCAAAGCGAACGGCTTGCGAGTACGGTGACAATCCCCCCCCCTCTATTTACATGAAATGGTTTGGTCCAAAGCGAACGGCTTGCGGAGTTTGGTAAAGAAATCGCCATAGCGTGCACGTAATTAGTTTTAAAACATAGTTTAACGGCAACATAGTTTGCCAACGTGAAATAAATGAATACGCTCTCAAATGTGCCGTCCGAGGCAGAGTCTGTTCGCCACGTTCGGCACACGTGATAGCTCGCTGCCCTCTGATTGGTTGAATCGTTTTTTGGACATAGCTCGGTAACTACTTCTCCGATTAATATGTCGCAAATTAGTTTTAATTAGTTTTACAACATAGTTTAACGGCAACATAGTTTGCCAACGTGAAATAAATGAATACGCTCTCAAATGTGCCGTCCGAGGCAGAGTCTGTTCGCCACGTTCGGCACACGTGATAGCTCGCTGCTCTCTGATTGGTTGAATCGTTTTTTGGACATAGCTCGGTAACTACTTCTCCGATTAATATGAAACCTTGAAAAGGCACATCCTCGGGTCCCCAGCAATATACCTGGCAAGTTTAAAGTATATCGGACCCGTGGTTGTCGAGAAACAGCGGTCACAGACATACATACATACATACATACATACATACATACATACATACATACATACACACAGAGATTACTGGAATTATAGATAGATGGTTGCTGAGAAAAACGAGGTTTAGCCGGGATGGACGGACGGACAACCCAAAAACATAATGCCTTTTGTTCCTG
Source organism: Myxine glutinosa (assembly GCF_964187855.1). Taxonomy (NCBI): domain Eukaryota; kingdom Metazoa; phylum Chordata; class Myxini; order Myxiniformes; family Myxinidae; genus Myxine; species Myxine glutinosa. Next base: position 71,563,558 of record NC_136262.1, read on the forward strand.
AGTTTTTTGCGAATTAAAGAAACTTCAGTTAACAATAAAAAAAACAAAATTTATATGGAAATTAAATATTTTACAATCATTTTAAATATCGACTTGAAATACATTTGTGAGAAATATCACAATGATTGTAGATTACGAGTTGAACATGGAAAAATGTCCTTTATTTAAATGACGCCGATGCGGGATGAAAACAGAAAAGAGGAACATGACCTCGAATGTGGATTCTGGAACTACAGTCACGTGAGAAAGTAAGTACACCCCATGTAAAGTTTTGACTTTTTCAACATATTTCAACATACAGCTATTTGATCTTCATTTCAACAATATTGATAGATAAAGGTGATATCACATAACAAATATAATGAAACATTTACATTTTGTAGTCCATTGTATAATTTAAATAAACATAAATGCAAATTTCACATGTGGAAAAAGTAAGTACACCCTTGGCTCTAATAGGTGGTATTGCCCTCTTTGGCAGAAACAACCTCAAGTAGGCGTTTCTTATAACTGTCTACCAGTCTCTCACATCGACTGGGAGAAATTTTTGCCCACTCCTCCATGCAGAATTATTTCAGTTGTGCGATGTTTGAGGGGTTTCTTGCATGCACAGCTCGTTTCAAATCCCCCCACAAGATCTCGATGGGATTTAGATCTGGGCTTTGACTTGGCCATTCCAGAACCCTCCATTTCTTTCTTTTCAGCCATTCCTTGGTGGATTTACTGGTATGTTTAGGATCATTGTCATGTTGCAAGGTCCACCTTCGGTTGCGCTTCAACTTTCCGACAGATGGCCTCACATTATCCTCAAGCACCCTCTGGTACAATGAGGAATTCATAGTGGATTCTATGATGGTGAGCTGCCCAGGCCCTGATGCAGCAAAGCTGCCCCAAACCATAATATTTCCACCACCATGCTTTACAGTTGGTATCAGGTTCTTGTGGTCAAATGCTGTCTTTGGTTTTCGCCAAACATGTCTTCTGGTACTGTGGCCAAATAGCTCTACCTTTGACTCATCTGTCCAGAGCACATTGTTCCAGAAGTGCTGGACTTTGCCTAGGTGTTCAATGGCAAACTTTAGTCTTGCCCTGATGTTCTTTCTTGAAAGCAAAGGTTTCCCTCCTGGCACACCTCCCATGTAGATCAAATTTGTGCAGCCTCTTTCTCATGGTAGACTCGTGCACTTTGACATCAACAGTGGCAAAGAGCTACCTGTAGGTCCCGTGATGACATTCTGGGGTTCTTAGAGACTTCTTTCAGCATCTTGCGGTCTGCTCTCGGGCTGAACTTGCTGGGGCGGCCTGGCCTGAACAAGTTGGCAGTTGTTTGGAATCTTCTCCACTTGTAGATGATCTTCTGGACAGTCGAATGATTGATTTCAAATTGTTTGGAGATCTTTATAAATCCCTTCCCAGACTCATAGGCATCTATAACCTTCTTTCTGAAGGCCTCAGAGAGCTCTTTTGATCTAGGCATGGTGACGCTGCACACTTCAACAACAAAGAGCAAACCAAACTAAATGTCTGAGGTTTAAATAAGACAGGTTCCTCCAAGATCCTCTCTAATGATGTTCTAATCATTTGCACCTGAGCTGGTGCACCTGATTCTAATTTTAGGTGGTTGAAGTCGTGATAAATGTAGGGGTGTACTTACTTTTTCCACATGCGGAATTTGCATTTATGCTTATTTAAATTATACAATGGACTACAAAATGTAAATGTTTCATTATATTTGTTATGTTATATCACCTTTATCTATCAATATTGTTGAAATGAAGATCAAATAGCTGTATGTTGAAAAAGTCAAAACTTTACATGGGGTGTACTTACTTTTTCATGTGACTGTATGTCTGGTCACAGTGCTTTGTTTTCTATGTTCCTGCTGGATGGGATCATCAGGTCATATGTGAGCATTATGTTCTTGTTTTCAATGATTGCTTTTGGTTCATGTTTACACGGGTTTTGTGGAACTAGGGTATTGAAATTTCTGCAGATGTGCCAGTGGATTACTCGACATACCTTGTTATGCCTTTGGGTGTACAGCTGCTCTGACATCGCTTTTTTACATTCAGATAGGAGGTGACTTGTGTTTTTTGTTTCTACATTGCAGAACCTATTTATTATTTCATCTTGTATTTTTCTTTTGTCTTTTTTGAAATTGTTGGTGCTGTATTTGTTGCTGTTTTGGTTTTGGTGTGTGACATTTTCCAATCACACCTGTTGTTGGAATTTTTTTGCAAGGTGATACCTTTTCTGGTATGCTTGAACACATTGTATTCAGTAGTCAGTTGAGCCTTCATGTATTCTGCTTATCCTACAATCGTCGCTCTGTGCTCTTGATTTTGTTCCATCGGGCTGCCACCTCCTTTCCTCAGCAGGTACATTATTGGGATGCACTGATACAAAGACTGGATTTTAAAAAAACATTAAAAATTCAAAATCCTAAGGTTGTCCTTGCTTTGTTAAAATAATTATCATGACTAAATCACAGCGATTTTTTTTCATAATCGCAACTACTCTCGTTTTCGATACATCAAAGATAAATCCGACATAAGGCCGAGAAAAATATATTTCCGGTCTCTGGTCAGCGCGCGCATCGATTTTGACCCTGCGCGTCAACAATTTTTTTTTCAAATTTGGTATCGACGTTCGCGCACGGTTCTCCCCTACAAAACTGCGTTTAGTTTGTCCAGATCCAACCAGCCGTTCCAAAGATATGAGTAGTTTTGTGTGCCGTGACATCATGAATCCAATAGGGAAGTTGCATGTGACGTCATCGTCTTAGTCACGTGACCGCTTGGGTGGCAAAACATTGCTTCTGCCACCATACGTCATGGCGGCAATTTGAAACTCGTCTCACATATAAATTGCCCCCTACACGATGGTAAAGAGTTGTGCTGTCGGATATACAGCCCGATTTCATCCGGACGACACAACGCTAAAACGGTTTCATAGCTGCCTTGACTGCAGCTCTCAGGTGAGAATATGGCTCATGAGGTTGTTACCTTCGCTCGCGAAGTGAAAAGCAGGATTAGGCATTTGGTTACGTACATGTGGAGTGTGTATGGCGTACGTGTGGCGTACGTGTGGCGTACGTGTGGTGGCGTACTTGTGGAGTACTTGTGGCGTCCGTGTGGAGTGTGTGTGGCGTCCGTGTGGAGTGTGTGTGGCGTACTTGTGGAGTGTGTGTGGCGTACGTGTGGAGTGTGTGTGGTGTACGTGTGGCGTACGTGTGGAGTGTGTGTGGCATACTTATGGTGTACGTGTGGCGTACTTGTGGAGTGTGTGTGGCATACATGTGGTGTACATGTGGAGTGTGTGGCATACGTGTGGCGTACGTGTGGAGTGTGTGTGGACCGTGGAGTGCGTGTGGCGTACTTGTGGGTCCACACGGGTCCACAGGCAGATGACACAGCCTCTGTTTCTCGCAATACCGCGAAAACGCCTCAACGGGCAAGCTACGGGCATAAACTGACAGGTCCGTTTGACGAAACGACAGCTTTCCCGCCATGTTGTTTATGCCACCCAAGATGGCGGCCGGAACCGGTTGCCATGGACGACGCCCACGCGATGCAAGGCCTCTATCGGCTGGATATTGTCATTTATTGAAACGAAGACGTTCTTTGGCGGGTTCGTGTGAAGCAACCAGAAGGCCTAGAGAGCTGTGGGTGGTCTCGTTAGTTAGGCCTGGATCCTATCTCGTTTGTCATGAAGTAGTAAGTGTCTGTGATAATCTGGTGGACAGGGAGAAGAGATCGTGGGAGACCATCGGCCTGTTACACCACTTGCGCATGCGCAGTGTTGACGCGATCGACGCATTGGAATGATTAACGGTACAGCGAGGCGATCTCGAGATTGAAATGGCAGTCTATAATGTGCTTGAAGAACTTAATAATTTTCAGTATAAATACATTTTAAAATAACTTAAGCTTGTGTTCATTATTTACAAAAACAAGTACAAAAAGTTTTAATTAAAACAAAAGCCGCGTCGATGTTACACAATGCCTAGATGCAGCTGTGCCTATAATGTCGATGTTATAGGCACAGGACATTCCTATTGATTCGATTACTTGATGTTATTTTTGTGCAAAGTGAAAATATATCTCGGCAATTCCCATGTGTGGCGACGAATTTTTAATATATCTCGGCATTTTCCCGTCTGTTATTTCAGGCGGTGTATGACTGACCATGCCGCGATTTAAAATATATATATCTCGGCAATTTCCCGTGTGTGGCGACACGTGAACGAAGCTATGCTCCTCTCTCCACATTATTGTGATGACGTATAAATTAAATATTTCGTCGTGACGATTGTCATCAAATGGACGAATTTTTAATGTATCTCGGCATTTTCCCGTCTGTTATTTCGGGTGGTGTATGACTGACCATGCCGCGATTTAAACAAAATATATATATCTCGGCATTTTCCCGTCTCTTATTTCGGGCGGTGTATGACTGACCATGCCGCGATTTAAAAAATATATATCTCAATGGACTTGAAGTTACAGGCCTTTGAGAATTCATTTCGTTCTATAAAGGGCAACTTTCATCGGATTTTCTTCCCGTTTTTTTTCAACCGAGTCTAAAACTATGTTAGCGACTGTGAAAAATGAAATGATACATCGAATTTGATTTGAAAGAAAACTGTGTGAGAGAGCAAGACACCACGGGCCTACAAAACAGGCCTCAAAGCTATGCGAGTTAATAAAATGGTGGATATTTGTTTATATGAAGCCTCTCCCACAATGGGTGGAGCTATGGTTCCCAGAATGGGTGGAGCTTTGAGGTTTTGTCTTCTCTGCAAGAACAACAAGAACAAGAAGAAGAAGAGCAAGAACAAGAACAACAGCAGAGGGCACTCTATGAGCAGCGTCTGCGACGCGGCTAAAAAGGCCTACAAGTCCCATTGGCTGTCTTTAATTTTTCTCTGGACGGCGCCACAGCAGATGACGAGGACCGCAAGGCATGAGGACACAAAAAACACCTCTATATGTGCAATCCATGCTTTTCAAAAAAAAAAACCAAAAAAAAAAACCTCATCGCCGCATCAATTCTGGCACTTTGGTCTGACCAGAGACCAGCAATATATTTTTTTCGGCCTAATCACAGTTGAGAAGTGATTAAACATACATGAAAACACCCACTGTGAACGTCTGTCAAATTAAGTATCAAGGTCTTGTAATCAATAATGGTTCTGTTGTAGTTATCGTAAAGGATCCCTCCATGCGGGCACAAATGCAGACACAGGGAGAAATAAATGAAAGTAAAAATGTGGTTTATAGTGTTAGCTGGTACTCAGCTCTGGTCTCTTCAAGCGGCCCTCGGACCCTGGTGGTCGTCTAACGGGTCCCCGAGTTTCTGCGCGAGAAACGCACAATGGCGCGAACTCGTGCCGCATCCAGCCGCCCGCGCAAGGCAGCCAAACATCTCTCCTCCACCGTTTTACTCTCCACAAAGCTCCGCTGTTTCTCACCGAGCATGAAGCGCAGCTGTCACAAAGCCAGTACCAACGAGCGGAAAATATCCATCTGCTCGCTTGAAGCCCCGCACCGGGAGCGCGCGAACGCGATCGCCAAGCCCCGCACAAAAGAGAGGAGATGGGGAATACAAATCGACTGCTTGTCACGAGCCCTGGATAAGAGAGAGAGTATAACTGTGACTGCTCGTCATGAAAGCCAGCCCAGAAGAGAGCGAAAATGGTGGCCTTTCGCCTTTTAACTCCTGATGTTGGAATGTTCTTTTTGACGTCGCACTCTTACCAATCAACGAGCGCCACCCACTCACCCCTATCGTTCTTTACCCAATCATTCTTCAGGGCATGGCCTCACGACCACCCTTGGCACCCATCGTGAAGATTCGACTAGGTGGTGTTAGTGGTGTCTGGGAATCGTCGGCGATTGTTATTCAATGTAAGTGCTGATCGCATGGCTGATATTGTAAGTGTCATAAGGAACAAAGGGAAAAAATACAGGGGTGACTACACACAGTGAATCTATCCTTATACCCTCACTATTTAGCATAGCTCCACTCCTCGCGTGGAGACACATATACACTTCCACGACATCCGGGTCTACTTGGTTACATCGAGGTGTCTACACGGCATACGGAGCACGCTAATCTATACAATTCCACCTTGACCAAGGTATTTCATTACCTACCCTCACAAACGTAACAGACCCCCCGCCCCCCTCCCAGAACCGTAGCTCCTGCAAGGTTCACTGCAGGCGTTACCCTTCCAGCCTCAACATTTACCAACTCACACTTAATTAGCCTATGCAATAAATTAGGAAGGGTTGTGGGAAGCGAGCCATAGCTAACTTACTTGTTCTCCTTAACGTTCTACACCCCTTAAGCAACAATTCACATATTTACACCGTCGAGTTCTCAATCAATTCCTGGGGTGGGTAAAAAATGTCAACACACAAAATCTACCTTAACCACAAAACCTTAATAACATTCAAAAATATTTGTAAAACAGTGTATCCCTCTAAAGACCATGTCCCCTGGTGGATGCCACAATGCTCAACGTTACCTGCGGAGCCTTCCCAAATTTCCACGGGCCCTGTCCTTCTGATACAGGTGAGTGACATGGCTTGGTGGATCCTCCCCCATTTACTCACACAAATCCCAATAATCAGTCACACACACACATACTTATCCAGTAATCAAAACCACTCATTCTAACCCCTCTGCAAGATGATGGCTTAAATGTCATTACACACATGTTGATCCTCAACTAGGCAGCGGGGAGGTACCGTACAAGCAAGATGGTGGAGGCGCTTCAGGCTGTGGTGCCCGCAGTCTCAAAAGCAAATGCCCGACTTGCGACTTCTTCACCCCGTCCTTCAATTCTCGGCCCCGTGACAGCCAAACAACTCCTTAGCTGTCATCCCGCCGGGAAGGTCTCCGCACCAGGCTCCTTCGGCCTCAGGCTCTCATAGCTTCCGGGTCGTCAGGGGTCTCCATACCTCAAAGTGCCCAACCCGACCCCCTGCCGACGGGTTTCCAATTTCCAGACGCTGCCGGGAGCAAATTACCTCGGGGGTGGGGGGGGGGGCGCAGTCACCGCTCCTCCAGAGCTTGATCCGTACCTGTGGACACACACAGCTTTCCCACCCACAAAATCCACAATGACATTTCCTCCCCCGCTGCCATTCAATTCTGAAAGACTCATGCCATAAAGATGTTTATCGTGTTCCTATACTGCCATGGCCTGCGTACACGTGAATTTCCCATTCACATTCACTCTTCAATCACATCTCCATTTCCATTCTCCCGACCACACAAAAACACAAAACCTTCATACATCACAAACGCCCACCCACAAGACACTTTGTGGCACACAAACCAATCCACTCATCGACCATGTCATCACCCTCACCCACCCCCACTCCAAATTACTCGTCCCATTTTCTGAGCAAGTACCGAACCCCTGGGACAATCAACATCAAGGCACCTTACCTTATGTGCGGGTCGTCGCAGGTTGGTCGGGTCCAAGAGTGCCATCCACCCTACCAAATTCCAAATTTGTCCCATGGGGCCAATCAATTTCCCCCAAATTTCCTTTTATCCGACTGTACGGGCAAGCATGTGGATCCGCCTCCTCCGGTGACCTTTCCTACACTACTACCCTTGGCTATGACAGCTCCGCCCCACTACCGTACGAGGGCCATCGGGTAAGTTGAGCAGCCGAACCGCCAACATGGCCCACGAGTGTCCATAAGGGTGCGACCCCCCCACCCCCATCCATTCTTCGCCCCCCCCTGCGAGGAACACAGCTGCTCTAGCCCAAGCTGGCCAATGTGGTGAGCACCTGCTGCCAACTCCGCCATTCCCAAGGCCCTGGACCTGAGGGGCCTGGTCGAGTGCGTGGCATCCACGTCACATCCCCTGCACCTCACATCCCCAGTCCGAGCACATGCAGCCCCCAGTGCCCACCCACATATGACCACGCCCAAGGTCTAGTGGACAGCCGTGTTCAACAGGAGACTCCATCCCAGAAGACATGGTCTGCACACCTCGGCCACCCATAACACCATGTTGACCCTCAGACTGCCCAACTCAATCCCGACAACTCCGCAACCCAATATTGGTGCTGTCGCCTCCATAGCCAGTTGAAATCTGTGTCCTGCTACTCTATCAATTTTGTCCCAGTCTCCAACACTTTGGTCGAACACACCTGGATCAATAATGGTTTCACTGGTTTCAGTGTCCACCTGGCCTCACAAAATTCACCCTTAAATTTTCAACTAACCTTCAAATTACCTGTGCCAATTTATTTTTCACATTTCACTGTCTTCACCAAAGAAGGGTGCTTCTCCATACACTTGCTAGCCGAGCACGGCCCCGTATGCTCGGCTCGTTCCAATTTCCCGATTTAATTCCATGGCTCTCTTCCCAAGCCGAGAGTCCACAAATCACAACGGATCGTCTGTGGAAGATCATCCTCACACCATCACGTTCCACAGATGCTCCAATGGTTGTCCGGTGGGCTATATCTTACCTGTCCAGGCGGATCAACCCGCGTCCATAGACCAGCACAGCATGTCTGTCCCAGAGTCTCAGGGAGAGGCTGCCAGGGTGCACGCCCGGGTGGTCACCAAATCGCCCCTCCCCTTCCGATTTCCCCCCCTCACCCCTACCCCTCAAATCTACCCCTCCCTTTCAAAACTCCTTCCTCACCATTTTTCTTCAATTCTCCCCTCTCACCCCTCCTCCTCAAAGTTGCCTCTTAACTCCTCCACATAGCTGCCTCCTCCCTGCTTCCTCTCCCTTCCAACCCATACCTCCACATCCTCCAACCTTCTACTTCACTCTACTGCCCCTCAAACAACTCCTCCCTGTGCCTCATCCCATCACCATCGAACCTTTTGTCCTCCTCATCCTTCCCCTTCTCCTAGCTCTTCTGCAATCTCCGACACACTGTCAACAGCTCTCCCTACCTCCCGCTCTCCACCATCACCTTTCTCTACCCCTCCCCTCCCATGTCCTGTATCCGATGCGATGCCTCCCATGTCCTGTACCAGACCTGATCTACTTAACAGAAACTTTCCTCCTTCAAGATGTCTCTGATTCCTTAAAATCTCTTTCTGGTTACTCCCTCCTCCGTTATAATATACCTTAGCCTTGTCCTGGTGGTGGGGTTGCTATCTTTATCAAAAACTCTCTTCCTCCATAGTCACGATTCAAACTTTTTGTATTGATGAGAAAATATGTTTCTGAAATTTAATCAAGCGAAGATAAGTTGCACCCTTTTAATGGAACGAAAACCGATTTCTAGCTGCTTTTCCACCTGCTGCACACAGCCTATGAAGGTGGCACAGGAATGTGGAATTTATTGGTTCATCGTTTGACATTTGCCGTTTTTTTTTTGTTTTTTTTCTTTTGCCCAAGTCATTCACTAGTGAAGTGTAGGTGCGCTCTCCGTGCCTGAAGTCAACAAAATTTTTATACTTACATTATTTGCTAACTGCTAAAAGGTATCCCCACCCAGGTCATACGATCCTCTTCAACTAAAGTATCAAACAAGCCTGGCTACGCCATTATTAGACTATCAGTCTTGTTTATATGTCTCTCCCCCTCCCCTCTCTCCTCTCCAATCCCCTCTTCCCCCCCACCCCACCACACCTCCCATCCCCCCTCCCCATCGCCTCCCCTCACAACTCACCTCCTCTCCCTTCCCCCCCTCTCTTCATATTACAGTCACGAAGCAACTCTTGCCGGGGTACCTTTGCTCATATCATAATAATACCTTCAGTTTTATTGTTAAACACCACACAAAATTCCGAAGACGAAGGATAATGTATATGGTTTACAAAAGATTATTGATTATTATTATTATTATTATTTAGGCATCCACTTATGGTGATATAGACCTATGAGGTAAGTGAAAGTTTGAAGCAGGGGCTTGAACCCTGGTACTGTTATACAAACTCATCCTGCCTTCAACTGGCTATGACTGCGGTGCATCGCCACTGCTATCGATGATGGATTAGGCGTGTAGTCATCAGCTACTAGGATAATTGGCAAACTAGATGGTATTCATAGCATACTTACCCTGCACAGTCAACTCGGTGCGAGCCAACTCTTCTATTTTTAAATATATATTTTTTCTTTGATCTCATATGGCTGCCAGACCACGTGAGCGATGACAACATAAATTTATATTCTCTAATATAATTGTTGCATAGATCATGCTCAATACATTTCAAACTGATCAGACTAAGCATTGTCCCTGTCGAATTGTGACATCATAATTACGGCACCAATGACGTCATCATTAACAACACCTATTCCGAATATGGAGATAATGGAGTTCTTAACAATGAACCACTTTTCAATTTTTTCCAAAGAGCAGTTTTGGAGACATAGAGGTGCAACGTTTTTTGTTTTTTTCAACATGGTGCCTGTACCACATGACCTATGACATCATGATTATCATTAAAATATTCTCTAGGAGGTGGTGCTCCTATGGATTCGTGTCCTGAAACACTATTCGTGTCCATCAGACCAACAGTTGCTGAGAATTTTTTTTTGTAATGATCGGATAAGTGTTTTACTGGATGACATAACGAAAGCACCAATGACATCATCATTAACATATTGTTGTGGATATGAGAATGGTTTTTTTTTTGTTGTTGTTATTGTGTAAATTGTTGTTAGAATATCGCCCTCCTTGCTCCAGTGTTGTATAAAGGTCAAAGGGCGTTCCCGTAGTTGGTTCCATAAAGCATACATGAAGGACACCATAATACCCCTGTTCAGTAGTTTATTTCCTTATTCTGTGTATTAGGTTAAGGCTTTGTCTTCCAGTAAGATGACACTCCATTGCACCAAGTGAAATAAGATAGATTCCCTTTCATTCCCCATTCCCACTCCCAAAACTTCTACTGCCAACTACAATAGCCGCCATTAAGCATGTGCTCAGCTCGAGGAAGAAGGGCGTGCCCGCCCATCGTCATCAAGGGTGGAGTCAGAGGGCCTGTGCCCACCAATCAGGGCCGAAGCGAGCTCACCGAGAGGCGTGTCCTGAAGGCCGGCGGCTTGATCGCCTGAGGCGCTATAAAAGCGCGTGCGCAAGAACCGAGTGTGTGGTTGGACCAAGCAAGAGAGAAGGGGGTGGTTGGACTAAGCGAGTGTGGTTGGACCAAAAGGGAGACGTGCCAAGAGAAGTGGTTGGACCAAAAGGGAGACGTGCAACGAGTGTGGTTGGACTGAGCAGGAGTTGAGTACGAGAAGAGTTGAGTTGAGAAGAGTTGAGTAAGGGATCCCGGAAAGAGCAGCTCCAGCCACCGCAAGTTCAGCCACAGCAGCAGCAGCCACAGCAGCTTCAGCCACAGCAGCTTCGGGGCCTTGACGGCAGTTTCGAACGGGGCCGCGAAGGAACGGTGGCTGCTAAACGCGCCGATCGACAAAGGGGCGGCGGCTGCTAATCCCCGACCCGACCGTGCTGCGGGTCCAGCTGAACCTTCCTCCCCCTCCAGCCATCCACCTCCTGCCATTCCTATCATCATTCCCCGCGTGAGTCTGTCTTTGTTTGTTCTGTCCCTGGGTAATAATTAAGACTGTAGGTAAGCTAATAATTGCACTGTGTCTCTGATTCTTCTGTATATTATTTTATTATCCTTCCTTCTCCTTGGTTACTTTGAGCGTGTAAATAGTAGGAATAAATTTAGTAGTACAGTGGAACCTTGACTTACGAGTTTAATTCGTTCTGTGACCGAGCTCGTAACTCAAATTGCTCGTTTCTCAAATCAAATTTCCCCATTAAAATGCATTGAAATGCTATTAATCTGTTCCAGCCCGCCAAAAACCACACCAATTTTTTTTTAAATATACAGTATATATAAAAATATCTCGCGCTTTATATTTCACCTGTATGCAGCATACAAGTTGGCAGGATGGCCTGGACTGGAGGTACGCACACTTGACTCTAAACTGTCCAGCCTGGGTTTGAATCCCGACCCAGCTATAACCTGTCATGGGTGAATCACAGGCAGGGTGATTCATCAATGTGTGTACCGCTAAACTGGGCGCCCCGTTTGCGTCCCATTAGTTGTTGGATGTTAAGGATCTCACCGTGTTTTCCACAAAGAGAAGGCGAGCTATCGCCGGCACTCTGAACAAGTTGTGGCCTGGCATGGCATGAACATGAAAACATGAACATGAAATGTTCGACATGAACATGAAATTTTCCAAAATAACCAAAATGCGAAAACAAAAATGCAGCGCTATACGGCAGAGATACTGTACTTGCACGGCAAGATAACCACGTGACCGGAACCCACCTGGCGGCGTAAACTCAAAATAACCAACATGCGAAAACAAAAATGCAGCGCTATACGACAGAGATACTGTACTTGCACGGCAAGATAACCACGTGACCGGAACCCACCTGGCGGCGTAAACTCAAAATAACCAACATGCGAAAACAAAAATGCAGCGCTATACGACAGAGATACTGTACTTGCACGGCAAGATAACCACGTGACCGGAACCCACCTGGCGGCGTAAACTCAAAATAACCAACATGCGAAAACAAAAATGCAGCGCTATACGACAGAGATACTGTACTTGCACGGCAAGATAACCACGTGACCAGAACCCACCTGGCGGCGTGAACTCAAAATAACCAACATGCGAAAACAAAAATGCAGCGCTATACGACAGAGGTACTGTACTTGCACGGCAAGATAACCACGTGACCGGAACCCACCTGGCGGCGTGAACTCAAAATAACCAACATGCGAAAACAAAAATGCAGCGCTATACGACAGAGATACTGTACTTGCACGGCAAGATAACCACGTGACCAGAACCCACCTGGTGGCGTAAACTCAAAATAACCAACATGCGAAAACAAAAATGCAGCGCTATACGACAGAGATACTGTACTTGCACGGCAAGATAACCACGTGACCGGGTGGCGAAAGCTCGTAACTCAGATCTCGGCTCGCATCTCAAAGCAATAAACCGCCCGAGCGACAGCTCGTATCTCGAAAAACTCGTAAGTTGGGGCACTCGTAAGTCAAGGTTCCACTGTATTTCCAACCTTTTTGTCTTCTTCTTCTTCTTCACATCCATGTCGCCTTTGTCTTTTCCCTATTGAATACCTGTGGCGCGATCCGGCCAACATTCGGGAATCGGGTTAGTCGGGGTAACTGTTAGGGCCGCGGGGCCATCCGCTCGGCAAACCAACATCTTATCCTGGTCCGTAACAATTGGTGTCAGGAGTGTCTGATTCGGACCTGAAGCGCTTAGCGCGCTCAAATTACGAGTGGCCCAAAATTGTATTTTATAAAATCCTAAATTTGAAAGTCGCGCCATGGCTGGTCAAGGCGACGGGATGCCGGTGGGTGAGCTAGAAGAGGGGTTAGGGGTAACCCAGGATCAGAGGGAGGAAATGGAGGAGAACAATGAGGAGATGGTTGAGTAGGTTTCAGGCGCGCAAAATGGCGCCCTCGCGCACGTGGTTGGAGGGCCCCAAAATGGCGGCGCCGCGGAGGGCGAGCCCGCGGTGGCGGCTGCGGACGCTGGGCAAACCGGGTTTGACCTCAGATTATTCTTGACCCAACTGAATGCAAAAATGGATAGGATGGGGGGCCAAATGGGGGCAATGAGGGACGAAGCGAGGGGTACCAGCGAACAGTTGGGAAATAAATTTGAGGGTTTAGACAAGAAATTTGAAGGGTTAGACAATAATTTTAAGGGGTTGGACAGTAAATTTGAGGGGTTAGACAACGGGATAAAAGAGGTGAAGAATGGGTTAACAGGGGTGGAAAATAGAATGGCTGCCCAGGAGAATCAGATAGAGGGGGTGAAAAATGGGTTAAGGGGGCTAGAAGATAGGATGGAAGGCAAATTGCGGGAAGTAGGGGAGCAATCCGCCCGGGAAATCAAACGGATGGGGAACCAGATAGAGGAGGTGAAAATCGGGTTAGAATGTAAATTGGATGCTCAGAGGGATGAATTGGGACAGATGAGGGTGGCATCTACAAAAGAGATGGAGGAGATGAAGGAGGAGATACGACGAGGTGTAAGCGAGGAGGTCTCGGGGGTACGCGAGGAGGTCTCGGGGGTACGCGAGGAGGTAAAGCGAGGCGAGAAGCGTATGGAAAAAGAGGTGAGAAATGGGACGGCAAGGTTACAAGGCGGCATGGAGGACCTGACGCAGGAGGTGGAGCAGCTGACGGTGGGACAGACGGAGTTAGTGGAGCAGGTTCAAAAGAACACTGCGGTACTAGGAGGGTTAAAGGCAACACAAAAAGACATCAGAGACGACATGATAGCGACGGAGGCAATGTCAGATGGTACGTGAGGGACTGACAACGAGGTTGGACGAGGTGACAGAAGTAATGGAGACAAAGGACCGGGAGGTGAGGACGCACATAGAGACGGTCAAGGTAGCCTTAGAGGACGAAATTGAGGAGACGCACCGGGAAATAAAAGAGGTGAAGCAAAAGTTAGTGGAAGAGGAGGTGAGTGAAATTAAGAAGAGATGGAGGGAAACTAAGAGGGAGATAGAGGAGGAGGTGATGGAATATGTACAAGGTCGGTGCTCAAATCGTGATGGTGTGCTCGCTAACCAAATAAAGAGTTTGCAGGTGGCGAAGGAGGTGCGGAGACGAGGTGCCAAGGTGAGTGGCGATATACGTGGAAATGTATATGATGTGAGGGGAGCTTCAGTCGGCTTGGGGGTTGATTTGGATCCGGGTGTTCGTGAGAGGCCGCTGGAGAAGTGTGTGACGGGTACGGTGTGCGAAAGAGGAGGTGTGCGAGAATGTCCGACACTGGGGTGTGTGAGGAAAAAGTGCGCACCGAGGAGTGATTGTGCTGTCGAGAGTGAGTTGGTCGTAGCGCGTGTGCGAGGGAGCACATGGAAGCGCGTAGTGGGGAGTGTTACAGAGGATGTAACAAAAGAGTGCACACCTGTGGTGAGTGTTACAGAGGAAGTAACGAGAGAGTGTGCGCAAGAGGATGCGCGAGAAAGGTGTGTAACGGACGGGTGCATGAGGAAAGAGTGCGCTGTCAAGAGTAAGGGAGAATGCACACCTGTGGTGAGTGTTACAGAGGATGTAACGGATGCATGCACGCCTGTGGTGAGTGTTACAGAGGGTGTAATGGGAGAGAGTGCACAAGAGGATGCGCGAGAAAGGTGTATAACGGACGGGTGCATGAGGAAAGAGTGCGCTGTCGAGAGTGGTGGTGAAAGTAGTGAGAGTGACACGGAGCGTGAGTTGGTTGTGGCAGGTGAGAGAGAGGATGTACACCTGGAATGGAAGGATGCACACCTGGAAAGGTAGAGCGCGTATGGGAATGCACGCTGGAATTGGTAGTGAGGCACGTGGTTGGGTGTGCAAGTGAGAGCACACCTGTGGTTGTCACAGAGGAGGTGACCGAGGAGGGGGCGCGAAGAGGTGTGTTGGTGAGGTGTGCGAACGACGAGTGTGTGCAAAAGTGTGCGGTGGTCAGGTGTGTGACAAAGTCTGTAAGCGGAATGAGTGTACCTGGGTGTGTCAGGGAAGGTGCAATGACAAAGAGCATGAAGACGGCTGGATGTATGAGCAAGGAACGGGCTGCGGGGTGTAAGCATGCAAATGGAGCATCGACGTTGAACGGGGCAGCGTTTAGGGCGACGGATAGCCGATGCGAGCACTCGGGGCGTGGTGCGCTTTGTTGGATGCTGGGCCCGGCGCGGATCGATGCTGCGTCGCTTCTCTTCGAAGCGTCGTTGCCGATTCGGGCTTGGCCCCGCCCTGCACGGTCGAGTCCGGGCCTTGTGGGGTGAGGCGACCAGTCCGGTTCAAGGGCGAGTGGGAGGAAGCGGAACGGTGCCCCCTGGCGGGGACGGGGTTCCGACCGGGGGAGATTGAGCCATCGGGCCCGGGACCGCAAGGTACCGCGCCGAGATGGTGCGTGGAATCTCGGCCCGACCAAACCACCTCCCTTGAACCGAAAGCCGGACGGATTCAACCTGCAGGCGACCAAACCACCCGAGTGGATAGTGTGCGGTGGTGAGAGTAGTGTGCGATTGTGTGCGAGATAGTGTGCGATTGCTCGGCTTTGCGAAGCCGAGTTTAATGATGTCATGACGCACCGAGGCTAGGATATAGCGGGCTGTGATTATGGTGATACTGATAGTGTTTTTGGATTCGAAATTTTGGGATCGCAAATTTTTGATTGGTTGGAATTTGGAGAGCAAAATTAATAGTGTAAGATGCCCGATGTGGTGGGATGGCAACTCTGCCATCTCTCACAGTGGGGGCAAAGGAGCACTAGAGTTATGGGGTTTGGCAGTGAAAACTAGCCCGGGAGGGTTTGGATAACGTGTAGGGATCTGGAGAAGATGACAATAGGTAACGTTAAGATTAGTTAGTGACAATGATACCGGTAGTGGGGACGCAGGTAGATTAGAGTGGATGATAATGACGTGGTATGTGCTTAGTTTAAAGGGAAGACGGGGAGCACTAAGTTTGCAGGGCAACAGGTAGATGAGATGATGCCGTGTGTGTGAGGATCGAAAGTGTATTGAGCAGGGTATGAGTAACTCATTGTGATTGTGAGTAGTATTGTGATTGCACAGGTGTGCAACTTGACAGGTGGATGGAGCAGTGTATGAGAGTGATAGTGATGTGAGTTGTGCTGACCAAATGGTCCAGGAAGGAAGGAGGGTGCAGGTGGCACCAGGTATGATTGCACAGGTGTGCAACTACAGGTGTATGGAGAATGGTTGTGTGGAATAAATGGTATGGAGTATTGGAATGGATGGTCGTGGAGTGAGTATGGTGGAAACTATGGAGTGGAGTGGATGGTGCGAAGGTGTGAATGGGGGAAGGATGGACCCCCATCACGAATACCCGGGGAGGGTAGTGTAAGTGTTAGGTAGAGGGTACAGGTAAATTGTGGTTGGATATTGGCATCTGTGGTGCGGGTAGTTGCACAGGAGAGTTGTGATGGGTGCATTAGTGTTGTGGAAATGGCTGGGCGTGTAGCCTGTTAGTGTGTGTAGTTGGTTGACACTCCGCCACTGTTAGGATGTCGGCCAGGTGAGGCCGCAGGTGGGCTCTGGGAGCCGGTAGAGTTGTTGTGGATGGGGCCCGAGGATCCGGAGGACGGACCCGGGTAGCCCAGTGCCAGAGGGCACCAAGGGGTGACAGAGCCAGGAGGGGCCTTCCCCAATTAGATAGGTTAGGGTGAGGAGCTAGGTAAGCTTGGGTGGCAACTGCAGTGGTGGAGGTGTGCAGGTGGGTAGACCTGCTGGGAGAGCTGCACGACCCAGCCCGGAAATTGTGCAAGGGCACAGGGAGTTGCATCGGGGGAGTGAGACCCCAAATTGAGAAGCACCACAGTTTGGTCAATGGGAATTGGTTTTTAGAACCCATCGTGTAAGTTGGCCAATGGATTGGCAGGGAAAGACCCCGGGTAGTGTAAAGTGTGTTAATGTCATTTAGAGGATAGTTAGGATTAAGAATCTCCTCGCACCATCTGCATCCACTCACCTGGGATGACGTACCTCCACACCATGCCAGGTTATTTTTATTATTTTTATGATGCAAATGTTTTGGAATGTGAGATGCATCATGACGTGGGTGTGACATTGTGCTTGTTGTTCCATCTCTCCCTCCTTATGAGGATTGATGATAAATTGGGTGATGGCAAATTTTGGTTAGAGGGATTGTGGAGACTAATTTGGTATAGGGGAAATATGGGGAAGACGTGACATTAGCGACGAATTTGTAAAGGTGTAGATTTTGTAAATATGGGGTAAGGGCAAGGGTAGAGTAGGTGACAGGGGGGGTGACGTACGGTAGGGACGAGCTTTCTCACTTCGCTCTCCGTACGCACTTCGCCTTGCATTGCCTGTATTGATGTGTACCCTTGTGACCTTACCCCTCGCTCATCTGTCTTTTCCCCCTTTTGTCTCCCACATGAGGACCTGTGCGCCACTGGGCGCCGAGGGGAGCGTGCGGGAGTCCACCATTGTGCGCCCGAAACTCCCAGAACCAGCTGTCTGCATCGATGCACCACATTATGGACCACATGTCTGTGGCTGAGCACCACTTATGGACCCCATGGGTTGGGGCATGGCCCCTCTGCTGGAACCGGCCATGAGGGCCCGAGATCTTGCTGGCGGACCTTGGCCACAGGGCACCGATGCCCGACAGGTGAACCATACATAGTCGGCCCCCCTGTGGGCCATAAATAAAAGAAATGGACACGGGTGCATTTTATTTTAATACAAATAGGCCACCAGCAAAGAAGATGACAACAACTGGAAGAAAGCAAATAGCCAGCAGAGGGAGCCGAAGAGCAAGAGACCACCAGCAGGGTTAGGGGTTGTTTGGTTATTTTTATTCATTGAACAGTGATGACTGTGCACCGATTGGTGCTTGAGGGTGTGTTGGTGCGTTTTGGGTGCTTTCATGGTGCGTCAATGCAGACCAGACTGTCTCCCCCCCAGAAAGAACAATCACAGGTCCTGGGTTAGTTTTGTAAATAAAAGCAGAGCCATTGTAAATAATGCTCCCCACCGTCCATGTATAGTTTGAAGACCATTCCGCAATTCGGTTAGCTGTGGGCGTGAGTCTGTTAGGTAGGGTGCAATGGAGCAGCGGGACATATTTATTTATGTTTTAAAATGGTCGCACTCAGGGTCAGGTTAAATGTAGAGGGAACTACACCTACGTGCCACACTAAAAGTTAAAGTTATAGGCCCGGGACGTGCTTAAGAGGAGGAGGGTGCAGTGTTGTGGATATGAGAATGGTTTTTTTGTTGTTGTTGTTGTGTAAATTGTTGTTAGAATATCGCCCTCCTTGCTCCAGTGTTGTATAAAGGTCAAAGGGCGTTCCCGTAGTTAGTTCCATAAAGCATACATGAAGGACACCATAATACCCCTGTTCAGTAGTTTATTTCCTTATTCTGTGTATTAGGTTAAGGCTTTGTCTTCCAGTAAGATGACACTCCATTGCACCAAGTGAAATAAGATAGATTCCCTTTCATTCCCCATTCTCACTCCCAAAACTTCTACTGCCAACTACAATAGCCGCCATTAAGCATGTGCTCAGCTCGAGGAAGAAGGGCGTGCCCGCCCATCGTCATCAAGGGTGGAGTCAGAGGGCCTGTGCCCACCAATCAGGGCCGAAGCGAGCTCACCGAGAGGCGTGTCCTGAAGGCCGGCGGCTTGATCGCCTGAGGCGCTATTAAAGCGCGTGCGCAAGAACCAAGTGTGTGGTTGGACCAAGCAAGAGAGAAGGGGGTGGTTGGACTAAGCGAGTGTGGTTGGACCAAAAGGGAGACGTGCAAAGAAAAGTGGTTGGACCAAAAGGGAGACGTGCAACGAGTGTGGTTGGACTGAGCAGGAGTTGAGTACGAGAAGAGTTGAGAAGAGTTGAGTAAGGGATCCCGGAAAGAGCAGCTCCAGCCACCGCATGTTCAGCCACAGCAGCAGCAGCCACAGCAGCTTCAGCCACAGCAGCTTCGGGGCCTTGACGGCAGTTTCGAACGGGGCCGCGAAGGAACGGCGGCTGCTAAACGCGCCGATCGACAAAGGGGCGGCGGCTGCTAATCCCCGACCCGACCGTGCTGCGTGTCCAGCTGAACCTTCCTCCCCCTCCAGCCATCCACCTCCTGCCATTCCTATCATCATTCCCCGCGTGAGTCTGTCTTTGTTTGTTCTGTCCCTGAGTAATAATTAAGACTGTAGGTAAGCTAATAATTGCACTGTGTCTCTGATTCTTCTGTATATTATTTTATTATCCTTCCTTCTCCTTGGTTACTTTGAGCGTGTAAATAGTAGGAATAAATTTAGTAGTATTTCCAACCTTTTTGTCTTCTTCTTCTTCTTCACATCCGTGTCGCCTTTGTCTTTTCCCTATTGAATACCTGTGGCGCGATCGGGTTAGTCGGGGTAACTGTTAGGGCCGCGGGGCCATCCGCTCGGCAAACCAACATCTTATCCGCGGTCCATAACAATATCTTATTCCCCATGGGGAGTAGTTCACAATGAGCCAGGTCTCAATTTTTTGCATGGAGTAGTTTCTGATATAGACGTGCGAAGGTTTTCCAAGATGGTGCCTGATCATGTGACCTATGACATAATCATCATTGACATATTCTACAGAAGTAGGTGCTGTTATGGTGAAAATGTGTCAATCAGACCTAGCAAAGGCGCAGGAGGCATGTAGGAAAATGTTCGGAGAACGCTTGGATGCAGAAGAGGGTCAGAAAGCAGTATTCAGGATTGCAAAGCACATAGCGAAAGAGAGGTGTGATGTGATGGGGGTGAGTTGCTTGAAGGATGAAGTGGGACAAATCGTTGTCGACCCAGATGGAATTAAAGGAAGATGGAAAAGATATATGGAAATGCTGTTGAATACAGAGAATGAATGGGATGGCAACATAGAGAGTAACCCAGTTTTAGGACCGGCAGAGAAGATAACTGAGAAGGAAGTTGAGGAAGCGATAAAAGCAATGAAGAGTGGAAAAGCGGAAGGGCCGACAGGAGTTGTGGGAGATATGTTGAAGGCAGCAGGAAGTTGGGGTGTGAAGAGAATGACAGAGATCTGTAATCTGGTGGTGAAAGAAGGCCGCATTCCAGTGGATTGGGAACTGAGTACCCTCGTCCCTCTATACAAGGGGAAAGGTGACCCTCTCGAGTGTGGCTCGTACCGAGCGATAAAGTTATTGGAGCATGGAATGAAGGTATTGGAAAGGGTGTTGGAGAGGAGGATAAGGAAGAAAGTGAAGATCGATGAAATGCAGTTTGGATTTATGCCAGGAAGAGGAACGACAGATGCGCTTTTCATTGTGAGGCAGTTGCAGGAGAAGTACATGGAGAAGAGGAAGAAGTTGTTTTTGGGGTTTGTTGATCTGGAGAAAGCATTCGATAGGGTTCCACGCAAAGTATTGACATGGGCATTGAGGAAGTTAGGAGTGGAGGAATGGTTGATCAGAGTAGTGATGGCAATGTACAAAAGAGCGTGCACAGCTGTAAGGACGAAGGACGGGAACAGTGGTGAGTTTGAGGTGAAGGTGGGAGTGCATCAGGGGTCGGTACTAAGTCCACTACTATATGTAGCTGTGATGGAGGTGCTAGCTCAGAACGTAAAGGAGGGTTTACCGTGGGAGTTGTTGTATGCAGATGATCTGGTGTTGATTGCGGAAAGTATGGATGGACTGAAGGAAAAGATGAACAAGTGGAAGGAATGTATGGAGACAAAAGGTCTGAAGGTGAATATCAGAAAGACGAAGGTGATGGCAAGTGGTAAAGCATGTGGTGAGGTGGAAAGAACTGGGAAGTGGCCGTGTGCTGTGTGCAGGAAGGGTGTCGGAGTGAACTCCATTCAATGGACAATGTGCGCTGAGTGGGTTCATCAAAAATGTAGTGGTCTGAGAGGGTCATTTACCAGTGTGGCAGCTACATTCAAATGTAAGGTGTGCACAGAGGGAGCTGCAGATGGAGGAAATGTTGAGTTGGAACTTGGAGACGGCGTGAAGCTGGAAGGTGTGAAAACATTTTGCTACCTCGGAGACATGCTGAATGGAGAAGGTGGATCAGACTCGGCAGTGGTTGCTCGAGTGAGATGTGCATGGAAGAAGTTTCGGGAACTGAGTGGCGTGCTGATGAGGAGGAGAGTGTCGCTGAAGCTGAAGGGAAAGGTGTATGCTGCATGTGTGAGAAGTGTTATGATTTATGGGAGCGAGACATGGGTAATGAACGTAGAGCAGCAACGAAGGCTGGAAAGGGTGGAAATGCGAATGGTTCGATGGGTGTGCAGAGTATCGTTGAGAGAGAGGAAGACAAATGATGAATTGCGAAAGATGATGGGAATATTGCCTGTGATTGATGCTGTGAAGAGGAACAGGTTGAGATGGTTTGGTCATGTGTTGAGGAAGGATGAAAGTGACTGGTTGAGAAGAGTGATGGAAATTAATGTAGAAGGAAGTAGAGGACGGGGAAGACCGAGAAAGACTTGGCTAAAGATGGTGGAAGAAGAAATGCTGGCAAGGGGGTTAACAAGGAGAGATGCAGAAAATAGAGAAAAATGGAGAAGATTGTCATGGGGACCGCAAGGCTAACCCCCGCTCTAGCAGGGAAAATGGCCTTAAAATGCATGTTGTCGACCAAGAATTGCAGAAAAATAAAATTCAGACTGATCTCATCAAGCGTTGTGCTTGTCAAATTATGACGTCATTGGTACCTTGACTTCTTATTCCCCAAGGGGAGTACTTGACAATGAGCCACATTTCAATTTTTTCCATAGAGCGGTTTTGGAGATATAGAGGTGCAACTTTTTTCGATTTTTCCAAGAAGGCTCCTGTACCACGTGACCTATGACATAATTATCATTAAAGGAATTCCACAGGAGGAGCCGCTCATATTCTGAAAATTTCGTGTCTATCGGACTAACAGTTGCACAGGAATTTTTTTTTTCATGCTGATCAGATCAAGCATTGTACTTGTCGAATTATGACGTCATAATAAAGGCACCGATGACATCATCATCATCAACATATGTTATTCCCCATGGGGAATACTTGACAATAAGCCATGTTTCTATTTTTTCCATTTCCCGGTTCGGGAGATATTGCGGTGTAACGTTTTTTCAAGATGGCATCTGTACCACGTGACCTATGAGGTCATAACTATGAATAAAAAAAATCGACAGGCGTAGGCACTCCTGTGGTGAAATTTCGTTCCAATCCG
Organism: Myxine glutinosa; assembly: GCF_964187855.1. Lineage (NCBI taxonomy): Eukaryota > Metazoa > Chordata > Myxini > Myxiniformes > Myxinidae > Myxine > Myxine glutinosa. The sequence continues at coordinate 71,586,264 of NC_136262.1, forward strand.
ACGAACAGTTGTCGAGAAAATGAATTTTTAAAATGCAGACACGTGTGCAACCGAATGCCTAACCCTGCTTTTCGCATCACGAGCGTAGGGTAACAAGCCCAATGAGCTTATCCAACCCTTTTGTGTGACATCGGAGCTTTCCTTCTCCTAATCTTACTCCAACATGGATAACCTAGAAGACAGGTGGTGGTGGGGGGAGGTGGGGGGATGGGGATGGGGATGGGGGGAATGGGAAAAGATTTAATGGTGCTTGCGGAATTATTTATTTCAAGGAGTTTTGAGGATAATAATTCCCTGAACAATTATTTTACCAACTTCACCCTCAACAATTATCGCCAGATTCTCCCCGACTGCTTGCACAGCTAACCCTCATATCTGAGGGTAATTCCACTATCCGCAACTTAAGGACAGGGGTGGCTTGGGATGGTCACTCCTTTCCTCCCCTGATTGATTGCTAGTTCAAGAGGAGGTTGTGGTTTGCGAAAAAAATTATTAAGTTAAGCCTCTTAAATTATTAAAAATTATTATTTTATTATTAAATTAAAAGTTTCTGGCAACCCTCGACTCTGATTCTGCAACTGGTCCTGACGGCATCAGCCCACGGGTCCTAAAATCATGTTCTTCTGCACTTTCACTCCCTCTTTCTGTTCTCTTCACCCTCTCTTTTGCTCAAGGTCATCTGCCATCTGCTTGGAAATCAGCCAACATCACCGCTTTGCACAAAAAAGGTGCAAAAACCGATCCCAGCAACTACAGACCAATCAGCCTTCTCCCAATTATCAGCAAAGTCATGGAATCCATCATTGCTTCAGATATTAAATCTTTCCTCTTCTCCAATGGCTTGATCTCTGATCATCAATTTGGTTTCAGACCTGGTCACTCTACTCTGGACATGCTGCTTCTGCTTTCTCAACAATGGATGGAGGTCCTCAACGCCAAACAGGAAATTAGAGCTGTCTCCCTTGACATTTCACGTGCCTTCGATACGGTCTGGCACCCTGCTCTGCTCTCCAAACTCTCCTCCTTTGGTATCCATGGAAATCTCCACGCATGGCTGGCGGACTTCCTCTCTGGTCGTAGTCAACGTGTGGCCCTGAATGGGTTTCTCTCATCTCCTCTTCCTGTTCAGGCTGGAGTTCCCCAAGGTAGTGTTCTGGGCCCTGTGCTTTTTCTGGTCTTCATCAATGATCTCTCTGACTCTCTTGAAAATCCTCTCTATCTCTTTGCTGACGACTCTACTCTCTGTCGCTCCATTCCTCATCCCTCAGATCGGCAGTCTGCAGCCTCCTCACTCTCTGCAGACCTGGACAAAATCACAGACTGGTCAAACAAGTGGAACATGTCTTTCAATCCTGACAAATCTCACACTCTTACAATGTCTCTCCGAAAGGACCGACTGGACAACCCTCCCATCTACTTTCTCAACAATCCTCTCCAAGAAGTTCTGTCGCTCAAGCTTTTGGGTCTCACTATCTGCCATGATCTTTCTTGGGAAAACCACATTTCCAAGCTGGCCTCCAAAGCCAGTCGCCGACTGGGCATCCTCCGTCGTGCGAAGTCCTTCCTTGGCACACCTGAGCTCCTCACCACATACAAGGCTTTCATCCACAGCTCAATGGAATACTGTTCCCCCCTCTGGGCTGGTGCTCCTGCCTCACACCTTGCTCGGCTTCACGCTGTTGAGGCCAAAGCTTTCAGAATCATTGGAATCTCCTGCGATGTCGTCAACGCCGAGGGCCTTTCACTCACTCACTGCAGGCAGGTTGGTGGTCTTTCTGTCTTCTACCGACTCCTCTCCGGCCTTGCTCCCCCAGCTCTCTCTGTGCTCTGTCCCCCCAATATTCCTTCAGGTCGCACAAGATCTGCCTGCAACCCTCTTCTGGTTAAACTGCCAAAGTCTAGGCTCTCTGCTCACCTTCACTCTTTCATTCCCCTTTTCTCCCGCCTCTGGAACAAACTCCCCCACTCCCTTCAATCCCACTCCTCCCTCCAGGTCTTTAAAACAGCTGTTCACCACCATCTCTTATCTTCCCCCATCGAAAACCTTGATCTTTTCTACCCCCGGTAATTCACCCCAGAGTCCTTGCAGTGTTCATATGTTTTAATCCTCTCCCACCTCCCCCCAAGTCCTCCCGATGTCCCTGCTCTCAAATGTTGTGTTTGTGTCCTTCCCCCTCTCTTTTGTGTCCTTCCCCCTCTCTCCCCATCTTGTCTACCGCTCCCCTTGTTTTTTGTGTTTTGTGTGTCGGTTTGTCTTTTTGTGTGATTAATGTTAGCTCTTTCACGAGCCTCGATCTTGTATACAAAAAAAAAAAAAAAAAAAATTATTATTAAATTTAATATTAAAAATTATTAAAATTTATATTTTTATTTATAAATTATAAAATTATAAAATTATAAATAAATAATAAATAAATAAATAAAAAATAAAAAAAATAAAAAAATAAAAAATTATAAAAATAAAAATAATTAAAAAATTAAGCCTCTTGCTTTCTTTGTCAATTCTGGTGTCAAAGAATGCAAATGCCACTAGTACTGGGCTCATGTACCACGTGTGGCGGCCAAGTGCCTTCAAGGCTGCCTGAGCCATCTTCTGATTGATTTGTTCAAACTTTTCCAACTTCTTGAAGAGGTTAATGTCATTCAGGGGAGCCTCAATAGCTTGTGGAGCCCGAAACCAAGCCTGTACATACACAAGGCAGACAAAAATGTTGAAGGCTCGGAGTTCTCTCGCCTCTCGAAGTGTCAAGTGGAACTCTGACCGAAACATGAACACCTGTAGTGAATATAGTGCTTTTGCCATCCATCTGGCTCTGTGCATTGCTCCTGGAGCCATGATCCGGATTCCACGAGGTGGGATTCCTCCCATGTAGATGACAGTCAGTTCCAGGAGTTCACGATAATCATCTCGTGGCTGCTGATCTTTCAAACACACAAGAGCAAATTCCAGAGCTTCATCCATCATGTCATTGTTCTGTGCAAACTCAGCTGCCGTATCAGGATCTGTGAATCCATTTTTTGGTTGGTGATGGGCAATGGACGGCCACTCCGCCTAAAACCGCTTAAAAAGCTGGATGTCAGGGCCTGATGAAGGACCGAAAAGAGTGGTGAAAACATCTCCCAGAATGATTTCGTGCGCATGATGGCGGCAAGCCAAATGAATTAGTTCAGTCTGTAGCTTCTTTTCAATGAGGACAGCAGCCCCTCCACGAACACCTGAATTGCTGGCCGTTGTGTCAAAAGACAAAGCCTTCACCTTGCCCTCAAGGTTCCAGCTCTTCAGTGTGTCCACTACAGCGGTTGCCATAGCTTCTCCTCCCCCGTCAGGTAACTTGGGAACATTCAACAGCTGCTCCATTCCATGGTACTGGTTGGACACAAGGATTGGAAGACGATCCACCTTCACATGCACAAAATCTCCAGTGACATCGGGAAGAAGCTTTCCATCCCAATGGACCACTAAAGGACCCTGCACATTATGATGAAATGCTTCTTTTATTTCGTCCATGGTTTTGCATCGATGCATCATGCGATTCCGCTGCACTGTCCATCGGTTCAGTGCCAGCTCTGCAGGATCCCATCCTACTGCTCTACAAATGGATGCCAAGTTGTGGACAGCCATTCGGTCACTTGTTTTCGTACGATCCAAAGAAGCTGCGACTTCAGGAGTGACAATGTTGATAGGCCTTCTTTTCTTGGGACGAGATATCCCACCATCAGATGATGAAGAACAAGCCTGTGCCGTGGTCTCAGTCAGAGTCTGAGTCTGTGACTTCCATAGCAGTAGCACCCTTCATGACCATTTCCTGTCTCTTATTTTCCTTCTCTGCCTTAGTCTTCTCCTTTTCTTCCCTTTCTTTCTTTCGCTTCGTTTTTGCTTCCAACACAGTGTCTACAGATCCCATTGAAGCCTTCCTCTCTGAGAATTGATCGTGAAGAAACTTCCTGTCCTCGGGGTTGGTGATTATGGCCTCCGAATCTGCATGCCTAAGATCAAACGTCTTCTCCAAGGAGGCCTTGAAGGATGCTTCCTTTTTCTCTTGGGTCGCACCACCCCGCTTTGCACCTTTTTGGAGGCTCCTCCATTCTTCATATATATAGCCTCTCCAAACGATGGATGCAGTGCTGCTTCGTCGTTGTAGGTAGGTGAGCTTTTTCCCAGAACTTCACAACCTCTTCAATGGTGAGGGTTGCACTCTCCCGGGCAGTGCGATTCTCCTTCTTCAGGTGATGGAAAAACAGGACAAGAGATTGATGCACAGTCGGGAGCTTGGCACCTTTGATGGCATCTCCAGAAGTGGACCCAATGAGATACACATTATCCTGAGCCCGAGTTTTCAATGAAACACTGGTACTAGCACATGCCATATCTGCAAAATACGCAAGAATGTGGGTAAAATCCTGTTAATTCTTACTCCACAGGGTCACTCTCTACAAAAGAGCCACAGTCAATAAGTTAGGCCTACATATTACACACTAAAAAAGCGTACCCCTGACCCCGGGAACCTGTACAAAACATGCATGAAAATTGCCCAGATAGTGATCATAGGAAGTCTCAAAACTGTATGTATAATATATTGTATATAACTATATATATAATGTATAATGTGTATTTATGTATATTTATTATTTAATGTATATTTTATGTATAAATTTAATGTATATTTAATTATCATGTATATATATTGTATAACTATATATTTATTTATTATATTTAAAGTTTAATATATTGTAACGGTTTTGAGAAGTGGGTAACGAATTTGAGAAGTGTAACGGTTTTTGAGAAGTGTAACAATTTTGGAGGAAGTGTAACGAATGTAAAAAGTATGGTTTTGTTATGTGTAACACCCTCGTAATGTAAATAATGGTCGCAGCCGTCCTCCTAGTTAATTCCATGAAACTTACACGCAGGCCACGATATATCTTTTTAAATAGTGTATTTCCTTATTCTATGTAGGCTAAATATGTGTTTCCCACTAGATTGACTTTGCATTGTATCAAACAAAATAAGCGTAGGCCCTTTCAATTTCCCCAAACATCTCCGCTCTCCAAAGTTCCTTTCAAAAGGGGTGCGAGTGGTGTTCAATCCCGCAAGCCGCCATTGCCCATGTGCTAATCTCGGAGAAGAAAGGCGTGTCTCCACCTCGTCATAGAGGGGAGGAGTGAGCCAACCCCACTTGGCCAACCAGCACCGCGGTTAGCGACCCGGTAGGCGTGCCCTCGCAGCCGGCGGCTTGATTCCGCCCCGAGTGATAAAAGCGACTGTAAGGGACTGCTTCACCGGATGACCTGGGAGATGAGCGAAGAGGCGACACCAAGAGGAGCGGTGAGATGCGAAACGCTCCAAGCCAAAGAGGAGAGGTACTCGGAAAGGAAACCAGCTTTGGAGAGACGCGCTGAAAGGAGGGAGACGGCTCCACCAGAAGGAGAGGAGCAGGTGTGCCCGAGCCAGCGCGTGACGTCTAAAGCATCGGCAGCGGATACGCGACGAAGGGTTTTCCCGCCAAAACCCGCGAGGAATTGAGAGCTGCTGCCTCCGACCCTGCCTCCCTCTCCAGCAATCCACCTCAAGCCCTACCTGCCTGCAATATCCCCCGTGTAAGTGTGAACGTCGTCTGTCCTACTCGTTGTCTTGGGGTTAAGTAAATTGAATAGAATAAGCTAACGATGCACTGTGTGACTGCTTTTTCCATCCATTGCTTGTAAATAATTTTGGTCGTTCTTTCTTTTTGCTTGTGTGTGTATAATAAATCTGTTCTTCCTCCGTACTCTGTCTTCTTCTCTTTTCCTTCTCTTTCGGTCGCTTTAGAGGTTTCCCGATTGAATATCTGCGGTGCGATCTGGTCAACGTCGGGTGGAATCGGGTTCTAATCGGGGAGTAACTGTTCGGACGCGGTAATACCAACCGCTCGGTAAAATAACATCTAAAACCGCGTCTGTAACAATATTATATTTATTTTTAATATATTATTTAATGTATTATATTTGTCTATATTTGTATAATTGTCTATCGTATAATTGTATATATAATGTATAATATAATATATATTATTATTATTTAATGTATATTTACTATATATTTATTTTTAATATTATATTTAATGTATATATATAATTATGTATTTATTTTGTGTATATACAGCCCAAAAAATGGGAATTCCTATTTTTGCATGGGGGAAAATTCATCACTGATGTGGCACCCCTAAATATTATTGGATTCCATTCAAATTTGGTGTGGTTTCCTTTGATACCAAAAGGAACAAAACTAGACCATGTCCCGGAGAAAATCTGCATTTTGATTTTTTGAAGCCCACCCTACTATATATATATATATATATATATATATATATATATATATATATACATATATATATATATATATATATATAAATAAATATATATATATATATATATATTGGGTGAAGCTGATCATATTTCATGACTATTGTGGTTTCAGGAACCGGACGAACGGATGCTTTTTTCCAGGTGTCAGCGAAGCATCCAGATACAAGGCATAAATTAAAAAGTTCAGTTTAAGGCCCCAGACGATCCATATGCGAATTCCTTAAGAAGTCACGAGGGGAAGTCAGAAGGATGCACAGCTTTAGATACCTTGAAATGGAGTAGACATTCATAAACTTGATAATGCTCAATAACCAGGGTAGGTGATGTGGCTGGCAGGTAGTGTCAATATAGACAAGTTTCAAGGAGGAACAGTGGAACAAATTTGTGCAAAATAGGATTTAAAATGAATTGCAATTTCATTCATTGACTTGTCAGTAATTTGGGAAGCGTAGAGTTTGCTTTCCACACTCCAGTTATTTTTCGAATTTGTTAATGCCACTATCCTGGTTCTTATTGCTTCAAATGGTTAATGTTGCGATTTAAAAAGTTAATCTTTGCCAGTTTGGATTCACATTAAAGCTCAATTCGTAGATATCTGTTGGTGTCAGACTCTCGTCTAAATGCCATATCACGCTGAACCAAGTGTCTACAAATACTATTGGTCATCCATATTTTGTCATTAGGACAGCGTATAATCGACAGAAGTGTGTGTGTGTGTGTGTGTGTGTGTGTGTGTGTGTGTGTGTGTGTGTGTGTGTGTGTGTGTGAGTGTGTGTGTGTGTGTGAGTGTGTGTGACGCTTGTCTCCCTTCATGCGTCTCCTCACCCTCCATGGACATCTCCCCTCCTCCATCACCTTTTACCACCCCTTCCTGTGGTTGACGTTATTTGGCATCTCAAAATTCTGAATGACATCGTGCATTCCTTTTATACTTTCATATATTTAAAGAGACATGTTTCCATTTCCCATTTGAGTTGTGAAACTCAAAGCATGACTTGATTTCAAGCTGTTAATAGTACAGACTGGTGAATAGAAGAGCAAAGTTATCCCTGTCATATTTGTAGTGACTTCACAGCAATATGTTTGTAATGCTTGTTAATATAAATCAAAATGTTTATCTAATTACAGCAGCTGTGAAGTCTGAAAGGAGAAACAGGCACAGCAAAACGAAGAAATGGCGCTGTCGAGGGAGCCCAGGCAGACAGCGGGAAACCGCATGTCACGGTTATTGGACGCAGAGGAAGAGGATGAATTTTATAAAACCACGTATGGAGGTTTCAATGAGGTGTGTAAACCACCTGAGCTTTTCTAATCAAGTATTCTTACCGAAAAAATCACTTGCAGGTTGTCACTCGACCTACCATTTCACTGTTTACCAACCTTGTCCACTTGCAATTATTCTTGTATGTAATCTGTAAAGGAGGATAAGCAGGTGGAGAAAAAGTGTTTTTACCTTTTATTATAATTTGCTGGTTAAGATGTTTACCTCCGCCATCAAAGGTGGGTGGTAGTTATGTTTTCACCAATGTCTGTTTGTTTCTTTGTCTGTCTGCTTGTGAACAGAATCTCTCAAAAAGTTGTGGACGAATTCTGACAAAACTTGGTGGAGAGGTTAGGTGTGTGACAAAGAGGAATGGATTCGATTTTGGTGAAGAACCAAATCCAGATCTGGATACGATAATTTTTTAAGTGATTCTTCAGCATTGAGAGATGGTGCCAAAAATGATATATCGCACGATATTTCAAAACGTTGTGGACAGATAATGACTAAACTTGGGAGATGAGTTGGTTAGATGATAAGAACAAGGCGATTCGATTTTGGTTCAGGTCCGGATGCAAATCCGGCCTATTGTGGGATACAAAACATAAACTGTTCAGCCTGGTGGAGGTATGCTCTCTACCGAGTTCCGTTCTAGTTTAGTCCTGTATATAAAGTAGATGGAATCATGTTATATACAGTACATTTTGTGCCCAAATGGATTAGCATTGTTCTGATGTTCCTGGCCCAATGTGCAAAACTATGTTGATTGTTCAGGGCTCTGCATTTGCTATGTCACCCTGAGAAAATGTGGGGGTGGACCTTGACCATCCATTGCAGGAGAGTTGAGGGACCCTCTGAGTGTACGTTTAATTGGTGAAGGTTCCAACTCCGTGCTGATCGTGGGCCTTTCCCATGTGAGCTCTTTCCACTTGAGTGCTATTGCATAACGCGTAACATGCTTCGTACCGCTTCGCATTATTGTTGATTAAGGTTTCCTCTATTTCAGGTCCTTTGTCTCGCCAAGATATGTTTATACACAGTGGATGAGTGGAGCGTGTGATTCATCAAAGGCTTTCAGATTTTGAATAAATGTTTTGTAAGGACTTGGTTGAGCCCCATTTTTAGCCTTTCGTGGGTCCAACAATGGCACGTTTGAAGCGTTCGAATACACCTAAAATCCATCCTGTGGGTTGGACACAAGTTGTTGATGGAGGTGCAAGTTTCATCTTGGGGGACATTGTGAAGCAATTACAAAGTGTTTAAGTTGATATTCTCTGTGGTTTATAACTAGACATCCACCATTAAAGCACTGCTGCCACGAAGACCACCACCAAGTTCTGAATAAGAAAGGAAATAATAATAATATACAATTTGAAATGGTCACCACAAATTAACCAGATTTGGTGGTGTAATGGTTCAAACGCCCGCTTTGAGTCTGAGAGGTCAGTGGTTAGAAAATTTAATCAAGGAGGTCTTTTAAAATCATTATTTTATTTCAATTGAATTATATAATTGAACATTGTGTGGTTTAAGGTGTTCTATGAGCATCTTAGTTGATGGTGTTGTGTTGTCTGTTGTTCAGCTTTTTACATCAGCTTAAAATTATTTTTTATAAGCAATACACTGCCAACAATTTATTCTCTACTGCACTGCCATACATGCGTGCACTCTACACTAGTAGAGTAACTCGTGATTAATATGTAATGCATAAACTACTACTGACATTTTGCAAGATGAATTGTCCTGTTAATGTGTTAAACACGTATTGATGACATTTATAATTGTTTAATCTGAAAAATGGATTTTGCAAGCTTTCTGTGATGGTGGTTCTAGTGTGGAATGAAGATTTTTTTTTTGGCTTGAAAGTAATTTTTGACATCGTTGTTTTGTTTTTTTTCTTACAAATATATATGATTACTTTTGAGCATACATTGACAATGAAAAAAACCAAAATAGCAAATCTCAGGGTTAATTAACTTTGCAAGAGGAGATTTAAAGTTTAATGGTTTTTTTTTTATCGCTGATGTGACAAGAATAAACACTGATCTTGTCATGTGGTAAAGCATATATTCTTTTAAATATTTTCAAGTGTTTGTGTGCTTGTAGTTATTGTACGTTAATCTTCCACTGCCTAGACGGTATTGTATGTTATTCTCGTAGCACCGAGAGGCCACAAATTTTGGGTGTGCGTACTTCAGAATCTGGGCAAGGTTTTAAGCTGCCACACGTTGGACTTGACGTCCGTATTGCGGCCACCAAAGGCTGCTATAAAGTGTATATTTGGGTGTGGGGTTAGGCAGTGCTGCTGCCAGAAAGGTAACCACAATGAGGCCAATAACTCCTAGGCCAATAACTGCCGAGAAAAGCTCACCCAGCCAGGCAACGCTGCAAGGTATAAGAAGTAAGATGTTAAAAAAAACGAAGAGAATCTTAACTGCATTATGCAAGAGGGCAAATTGTAATGGATAATGGATTTATAAGTGAAAGTATGGTGATTTATGAATATCGGTCTCTGTTGGATTATGAACATGTTTTTTTTTTACATCCCCGACAGGAATCTGGGGATGATGAGTACAAGTCTGATCAATCATACAGCGAGGATGAGGTTGACTCAGACTTTGATATTGATGAGGAAGAAGAGCCAGAAAGCGGACAGGAGGAAGACTTTCTTCCCAAGAAGAAGCGTCGTGTTGTCACAAAGGCTTATAAGGTTTGTGCTGTTACAAGCTTAGTTCTGGCATTTGGGCTCATTTCCACTTGGTGCCTAAAAGCCAGGTTGTTCAACTAAATTCCATTGACGATCAAATCAGAGGTATAAAATGTTATAATAATTCCTTAAAGTCAGCAAGGTTGATAGCTAAGAGGTCTGAGCATTAATGTTACCAGATGTCGTAATCTATATATATAAAAGCGAAAAACACGGTCTATCTGTGAAGCTGTGAGGCGATGAAGCCATCCGTGAAGCCGTGTGACTAAATGTCGACTAATTATGCACGATTGGAATGTACCTTTTGACCCTTTAGACTGCTGAGACCCGTTAGACCTTTGAAGACCCTTTAAGCCAACCAAGACTCTTAAGGACCCCAAACACCCTGAAAGACCTAAAAGACCCAGAAGACCCATTATAGACAATGACAAAGACCCAAAACACCCTGAAGACCACTTTTACCTTTAAGACCATTTCAATACTTTAGATACCTTTTCACCCCTTCACCCTTCCGATCTTTTATACCGTTTAGACATTTACATCCCTTAAGTCCTTTTTGACCCCTTAGACACTAACACCATTTAGATCCCTTACACCCTTCAGACAGATTATACAGCTTGGACACTTGACCATTTCGAGCTTGACACCACTTGGACCTTTTTAGATTACAAATCAATTACAAATAAATCATATCACCAATACTACAAATAAATTTGTACCAAATAAATGTTTGTATTATGATTGGGGGAAATCATAACACAGAAACTCACATAGTCAGGTCGTTATCCTCAGTTTAAAAAAAAGCTCGTTCCTCTGTAGCGACATGTGGTGAGGCGAGTATAGTGAGCGAGTCGATCCACGCTAGTAAGATTCCAAAGTGAAAGGGCTAAAAGCTTACCACTTCTTCTTTTTATAATTGGTCATCTGGAGCACAGATTCTTAACCGCCGGCCCACGGAAGGAAAGCTATCCATCCGCAGAGTGATGCCAGAACATATATATATATATATATATATATACACACACCACATGATCAAAAGTATGTGGACACCCCTTCTAATTGGTGGATTCGGCTGTTTTAGCCACACCCATTGTTGACGAGTATATATAATCAAGCACACAGCCATGCAATCTCCAAAGACAAACATCCTTCATTCCTCTTTTCTCCTGCCTCTGGAACAAACTCCCTCACTCTCTTCAATCCCACTCCACCCTCCAGGTCTTTAAAACAGCTGTTCACCACCATCTCTTATCCTCCCCCATCCAAAACCTTGATCTTTTCTACCCCCGCTAATTTCGGTCCCCTTGTGTTTTACACCTCTCCCCCCCCCCCACCCCCCCCCCCTTCCCACGCCTCCTCCCCCCAAGCCCTCTCCCTCCCACACTTCTCCCTGCTCTCAAATGTTGTGGTTGTGTGCTTCCCCTTCTCTCCCCATCTTGTCTTCCGCTCCCTCTTTTTGTATATTTTCTTTGTCTGGTTGATTTTTGTGAAATAAATGTTAGCTCTTTCACGAGCCTCGATTCAGTCAAAAAAAAAAAAAAAAAATTAGCAGTGGAATGGACCGTATTGAAGAGCTCGGTGACTTTCAACATGGCACCGTCATAGGATGCCACATTTCCAACAAGTCAGTTCGTCAAATTTCTGCCCTGCTAGAGCTGCCCTGGTCAACTGTAAGTGCTCTTAGTGAAAAGTGAAGTGGAAAAGTCTAGGAGCAACAACAGCTCAGCCGCAAAGTGGTAGGCCACATAAGCTCACAGTACGGGACCGCCGAGGGCTGAAGCGTGTAAAAATCATCTGTCCTCGGTTGCAACACTCACTACCGAGTTCCAAAATGCCTCAGGAAGCAACGTCAGCACAACAACTGTTTGTCGGGAGCTTCATTAAATGGGTTTCCATGGCTGAGCAGCCGAGCAGCCGCACACAAGCCTAAGATCACCATGCACCATGCCAAGCGTCAGCTGGAGTGGTGTAAAGCTCGCCGGCATTGGACTCTGGAGCCGTGGAAACGCGTTCTCTGGAGTGATAAATCACGCTTTATCATCTGGCAGTCCGACGGAAGAATCTGTGTTTGGCGGATGCCAGGAGAACGCTACCTGCCCGAATGCATAGTGCCAACTGTAAAGTTTGGTGGAGGAGGAATAATGGTTTGGGGCTGCTTTTCATGGTTCGGTCTCGGCCCCTTAGTTCCAGTGAAGGGAAATCTTAACGCTGCAGCATACAATGACATTCTATACGATTGTGTGCTTCCAACTTTGTGGCAACAGTTTGGGGAAGGCCATTTCCTGTTTCAGCATGACAATGGCCCCGTGCACAAAGCAAGGTCCATGCAGAAATGCTTTGTCGAGATCGGTGTGGATTAACTTCACTGGCCTGCACAGAGCCATGACCTCAACCCCATCGAACACCTTTGGGATGAATTGGAACGCCGACTGTGAGCCAGGCCTAGTCGCCCAACATCAGTGCCTGACCTCACTAATGTTCTTGTGGCTGAATGGAAGAAAATCCCCACAGCAATGTTCCAACATCTAGTGGAAAGCCTCCCCAGAAGAGTGGAGGCTGTTGTAGCAGCAAGGGGGGGGGGGGGGGGATCAACTCCATATTAATGCCCATGATTTCGGAATGAGATGTTCGATGTTCGGTTGTCCACATACTTTTGTTCCTGTAGTGTGTGTGTGTGTGTGTGTGTGTGTGTGTGTGTGTGTGTGTGTGCGTGCGTGCGTGCGTGCGTGCGTGCGTGCGCAGTCACGTGAAAAAGTAAGCACACCCCATGTAAAGTTTTGACTATTTCAACATACAGCTATTTGATCTTCATTTCAACAATATTGACAGATAAAGGTGATATAATATAATAAAATACCATGAAACATTTACATTTTGTAGTCCATTGTAGAATTTAAATAAACATAAATGCAAATTTCGCCTGTGGAAAAAGTAAGTACACCCCTAAATTTATCGCTACTTCAAATACCTAAAATTAGAATCAGGTGCACCAGCTATGGTGCAAATGATTAGAACATCGTTAGAGAGGATCTTGGAGGAACCTGTTTTATTTAAACCTCAGACATTTAGTTTGGTTTGCTCTTTGTTGTTGAAGTGTTTTAGCTCTTTCACGAGCCTCGATTCAGTATACAAAAAAAAAAAAAAAAGTTTGTGGCATCACCATGCCTAGATCAAAAGAGCTATCAGGCCTTCAGAAAGAAGGTTATAGATGACTACGAGTCTGGGAAAGGATTTAAAAAGATCTTCAAACAATTTGAAATCAATCATTCAACTGTCCGGAAGATCAGCTACAAGTGGAGAAGATTCCAAACAACTGCCAACTTGTTCAGGCCAGGCCACCCCAGCAAGTTCAGCCCGAGAGCAGACCGCAAGATGCTGAAAGAAGTCTCTAAGAAGCCCAGAATGTCATCACGGGACCTACAGGTAGCTCTTGCCACTGTTGATGTCAAAGTGCACGAGTCTACCATTAGAAAGAGGCTGCACAAATTTGATCTACATGGGAGGTGTGCCAGGAGGAAACCTTTGCTGTCCAGAAAGAACATCAGGGCAAGACTAAAGTTTGCCAATGAACACCTAGGCAAAGACCAGCACTTCTGGAACGATGTGCTCTGGACAGATGAGTCAAAAGTAGAGCTATTTGGCCACAGTACCAGAAGACATGTTTGGCGAAAACCAAAGACAGCATTTGACCACAAGAACCTGATACCAACTGTAAAACATGGTGGTATAAATTTTATGGTTTGGGGCAGCTTTGCAGCATCAGGGCCCGGGCAGCTCCCCATCATATAACCACTATGAATTCTTCATTGTACCAGAGGATGCTTGAGGATAATGTGAGGCCATCTGTCGGAAAGTTGAACCTCAACCGAAGGTGGACCTTGCAAGATGACAATGACCCTAAACATACCAGTAAATCCACCAAGGAATGGCTGAAAAGAAAGAAATGGAGGGTTCTGGAATGGCCAAGTCAAAGCCCGGATCTAAATCCCATCGAGATGTTGTGGGGGGATTTGAAACGAGCTGTGCATGCAAGAAACCCCTAAAACATTGCACAGCTGAAAGAATTCTGCATGGAGGAGTGGGCAAAAATTTCTCCCAGTCGATGTCAGAGACTGGAAGACAGTTATAAGAAACGCCGACTTGAGGTTGTTTCTGCCAAAGGGGGCAATACCACCTATTTGAGCCAAGGGTGTACTTACTTTTTCCACATGCGCAATTTGCATTTATGTTTATTTAAATTATACAATGGACTACAAAATGTAAATGTTTCATGATATTTGTTGTATTATATCACCTTTATCTATCAATATTGTTGAAATGAAGATCAAATAGCTGTATGTTGAAATATGTTGAAAAAGTCAAAACTTTACATGGGGTGTACTTACTTTTTCACGTGACTGTATATGCAGTAAAACGTCCTCCAACGCGGGGATACGTTCTCAGATAACCTCGTGTTGGAGGGATCATTAAGCGTATGGGGAAATTGGGGATATGTTCCAAGCTCCCAAAAAACTGACCCTAAAACAATAAAACATCCTTCCTTGCTTCTTTTTTTTTTACATGTTTCTTTGTATGGAATGGTGCAGCATTATTAAATATACATTAAAATATGTGTTAGTATCATAATAGTACTGTATTATTGCAAAATAACTCACCTTATTGTGAGGTGGATGTTGGAGGTTTGGGTGATGATTTGCTGGTGGATGGTGTTATTTTGCTGGTGGAAGTGGTTGAATTGCTGGTGGAAGGGGTTGAAATGCTGCTGGTAATTATGCTTGAAAAATGATGATGCTTGAAATGATTATGTTGCTGGAGAAGACTCGGTTTCTTCTGTTTCTTCATCAGGTTGTGCTTCCTTCTTCAGGTAATTGTAGATGCTAATGGCCTTTCTTCTTATAATGGGCCCATCCATTGGAGCAGTTTTCTGGTTCTGATCTTCGATCTAAGACACAATCTTTTCTCCATTTTTTCAACAAGGGTCTCTCGCCTGCTATCGTATGATGTTGCTATGGAGGCTCCTGCACGAACGCTGGAACGGATTTTATCTTCGGCCTTCCGTACCGTCATAATGGTTGATTCATTCACGCCATATTGCCTGGCCAAAGATGAAGCAGAAACTGATGATAAGTTGTTCAGAATATCAAGTTTGACCTCCATGGTCATTGTTTTCCTCCTTCTTTTCTGGTTGGTTCAAATTGGGTCTTTTGGGAGCCATAATGATTGACGTAAGCTCACTTGATGGCGGCAGGTTCAGAGATGGTGACAGGTGGCAGCTCGTGCCGCGCGTGTATATAAATGAAATAGTAATTAAGCAAGGTAATAAGGAATAAGGAAAAAGAATAAAATCTTTGGGGAAACGCCGGCCGTTTTTGTCGCAATTAATCCAGAATGTAAAATCGAACTGCGATCGCTGATGACGGCAGGTGGCGACTCGTATCATCGTATGTATAAATTAAATATTAATTAACCCTTGTCCACACAAGGGGGGTCTTTTTAGCCTTATATTTAGCCTAAGAACACCTACCTTGTGTGTACAAGGGTTAAGTAAAGTAAAGTACAGTAACGAGGAATAAGAATAATATTGTTGCGGGTCTCCTGGTCGGCCTTTCCCCTTACCAAGGGGGGATTAGTCCCTTTGTCTTTAACTAGCCGACGGGATCCGGGGCTATGACGTTCCTTCCGGATGGCGTTAAATAGGGTTGTAGGCCGAATTCCTAGTACCTAAGTACCAACGCCGCCTAGGAAGCAAGGAAATAAGCCCCGCCCGAATCACGGTTATAGGTGGAAACGCCGAGCGGTAGCGAACCGTGACCCGAGCCGTTAACAATGGCTAAACCCGATCTGAGCGGTTCCTAATCGTGCCACGCTTACCCAATGGAGGAAATCACTGATACGGTCGAATCATGAAGAAACAAGGAATAACAGTTGGTTTATTACACTATGTACATTGAGAAGAAGAAGAACACACAGTGCAGCCTTATACAGTCTTATACTTATCCCAGGACACGGGCCCGTTTCACACTCAGACACACTCACACGGGGTTGTAAATGGTCAGGTTGATGGTCCAGGGATGATGTCCAGGCAGTTCGCTCCGGTCCCCGACTCGCACCGCGAAGAAGATGGTCAGGGCGGCAGAAGGTCTCCGCGTGTCGTTGGCGCGGATCGGACAATTACAGGGCGAACGGTAAGGCTGGCTGGGCGGTTACTTGCGACCACGGTTGCGTACGTAATAGATGAACCGGTGCTATATGCGCTCCCAATACCAGTTCATAGGCGCTCCCAATGCAAGTTCAATAGCAAAGCGCCGCTCCCGCAGAAGTCCTGTCGCATACGTCCTCATACAAAGCGCAATCGTGCATGTCCCTCTTACAGTGCGCTCTCCCAACAAGTCCTTTATCATGCGCAAATCGTGCAAGTCCTCTGACAGTCCTGTTGCAACGAGTCCTGTTGCACGAGTCCTCGCCAATAAGTCATTTTACAGTGCGCTCTCCCAACAAGTTCTCGATCATGCGCAAATCGTGCAAGTCCTCTGACAGTCCTGTTGCAACGATTCTTCCGCACGAGGCCTCCTGCATAAGTCCTCTCACACAAGTCCTGTTCAAGGGCTTTGTGCGTTGGCTTTTATAGGCACGCCCTTACCACGCCCCTCACGCCACGCCCCTAGAGCCCTGATTGGTTATGGCTCTTACCGTTGCTGTCTCCCCCGCTTCAACCTCGATGCCGCGCTCCTCCCTCTCTCAGGCCTACCTCGTGTCATTCGACTAGGGAGCATCCTAATGCGAGGTGCAATAGCCAAAATGGGGCGCGGGATGGATTCTGCCCAACGAGGTAGATTTGGAGGGTGGAGGCAAAATGAACGGGGCCTATCTTATTTATTTTACACAACGCAGATGATACTAGGGAAATGGCCTTATACTCGCATAGACTATGACATAACTAATATCCTAAATGGGCCTACGTGTTGCTTGCGGACTAACTATGGGGGCAAACCTTTAACCTTTAATCATGTTATATGTACACTCTCAAAACCGCAATAATATAAATCTTTGGGAAAACACCAGCCACGATCACGTAAATGCGAAACACACCCTCGCATTGGTGAAGTTTTGACGCATTTAATTCAGCATGTAAATTGGAAACTGCGTTTGAGGAAGCCGCGTTGGAGGAAGTTTTACTGTATATATATACAAAAAGGTTGAACCCCCTAACTTGACTAGGAAGCAGGGCACAGATTGAGTCTCACCCCAGCAATTGCTGCACAACCTGTTAGCAACAAGTGTAGCCTGCCACGCTGACACATTGTCTCTGCCCTGCTCCTCGACAATTAGGAGGTTTGCAGTCAGGAATATTAAATTTAACTAAGGAAGCACACTAACCCTATGACATGACACTGACATGTACATAAATTATACCAACACATCACCTCCAAACTAGGAGGCATCCGCGTGGTACTCAAGTCTTTTGCAGACTGAGATTAAAGCTCTATGGTCACAAATAGAAAACGGCAGAGATGTCGATCTCGATTTCGACCTTGTTATGGGCTCATCAGGACAACATACTGCAAATTGTTTATTTGTGATCAATCTAAGCCGTTAATATACACAGGTTGATTTGTGTTCTTGTGGCTGAATGTCTAATGTCTATTGGTGACCATAGTGCTTTTTAAAAAAAAAAAATTTTGACTGCCACCCATCCGCTAGCAACAACTGTCAAATCTATATATAATGGAGTAAGTGTATGTATGTATCATCTACTCCAGGGTGGATCCAGGAATTTTTGAAAGGGGAGGGGAGAGGAGTCCAGAAATGAAAATGAAAGAACAGGGTGCATATTCGCCGAGATGCTGTGAGCGTGAAGGCATCAAGGCCATGGGGTGTGGGTGCCCACTCGAGGGGCCTGGAAACTTTGGGATTTTAGATGCTTTCTGAGCATCGTCTACCACATTGGCTAATTGTTGGGAAAGGCAGGGGGAACCTTTGTTTCAATTGTAAAATGTATTTTATTTCTTTTCATGATTAATTTGATGTGATTGAGATGGATCCTGTAGCTTTGTAAACTTCAAGTGACACCACTTACTCAACAATCCTGTTGAAATTTACTCAATCAAAACATGTTCATTGTCGTGATTAAACGACAAGTTCTGGTGTGCGATAGAGAAGCTGATGGAAAACGTGAAAGATGAGGAAGTTGTTGTGGTAGGAGGAGACCTAAATGGACATGTGGGAAGGAGTATGGATGGTTTTGACGGAGTTCATGGGGGTTACGGATATGGTGTGAGAAATGGAGAAGGTGAAAGGATTTTGGAGTTTGCTGATGGAGCTGATTTGTAATACTCAGTTCCAGAAAGAGGATAATAAGCTTGTTACATACACGTCAGGTGGGTCGACGACAACCGTTGACTACCTGATGGTGCGTAGGCGAGATAGGGGGCACCTCCGGGACAGTGATCCCGGGGGAGGAGGCTGTTTCACAGCACCACTTGGTTGTCTGCGACGTAAGGGTGAAAGGTGCGAGGAGAGCTCGGCGGGTGAAGTACCAACCGAGAATGAAGGTGTGGAGGTTGAAAGAGGTGACAGTAAGGGAGGCATTAAAAGAGAGGCTGAGTAGGGTCGAGGATGATGTGGTTGAGCTTGAAAGTGGTTGGATGTCAATGAAAGCTAGTCTGTTGGGAGCCGTTGGTGAGGTATGTGGATGGACAAAAGGACCACCGAGGCACTCGGAAACATGGTGGTGGGATGATGAAGTTGGAAAGAGCATTGACGAGAAGAGGAAGAAGTTCAAGGAGTGGCAGAAGGTGAAGGGTACGGGAGCAGAAACAGCAGAGCATGAAAGTTATAAGGCAGCCAGGAAGGCTGCAAAGAAAGAGGTAGCAAAGGCGCAGGAGGCATGTAGGAAAATGTTCGGAGGACGCTTGGATTCGGAAGAGGGTCAGAAAGCAGTATTCAGGATTGCAAAGCAGATAGCGAAAGAGAGGTGTGATGTGATGGGGTGAGTTGCTTGAAGGATGAAGTGGGACAAATCGTTGTCGACCCAGATGGAATTAAAGGAAGATGGAAAAGATATATGGAAATGCTGTTGAATACAGAGAATGAATGGGATGGCAACATAGAGAGTAACCCAGTTTTAGGACCGGCAGAGAAGATAACTGAGAAGGAAGTTGAGGAAGCGATAAAAGCAATGAAGGGTAGAAAAGTGGGAGGGCTCACGGGAGTTGTGGGAGATATGTTGAAGGCAGCAGGAAGTTGGGGTGTGAAGAGAATGACAGAGATCTGTAATCTGGTGGTGAAAGAAGGCCGCATTCCAGTGGATTGGGAACTGAGTACCCTCGTCCCTCTATACAAGGGGAAAGGTGACCTTCTGGAGTGTGGCTCGTACCGAGCGATAAAGTTATTGGAGCATGGAATGAAGGTATTGGAAAAGGCGTTGGAGAGGTGGATAAGGAAGAAAGTGAAGATCGACGAAATGCAGTTTGGATTCATGCCAGGAAGAGGAACGACAGACGTGCTTTTCATTGTGAGGCAGTTGCAGGAGAAGTACATGGAGAAGAGGAAGAAGTTGTTTCTTGGGTTTGTTGATCTGGAGAAAGCATTCGATCGGGTTCCACGCAAAGTATTGACATGGGCATTGAGGAAGTTAGGAGTGGAGGAATGGTTGATCAGAGTAGTGATGGCAATGTACAAAAGAGCGCGCACAGCTGTAAGGACGAAGGACGGGAACAGTGGTGAGTTTGAGGTGAAGGTGGGAGTGCATCAGGGGTCGGTACTAAGTCCACTACTATTTGTAGCTGTGATGGAGGTGCTGGCTCAGAACGTAAAGGAGGGTTTACCGTGGGAGTTGTTGTATGCAGATGATCTGGTGTTGATTGCGGAAAGTATGGATGGACTGAAGGAAAAGATGAACACGTGGAAGGAATGTATGGAGACAAAAGGTCTGAAGGTGAATATCGGAAAGACGAAGGTGATGGCAAGTGGAAAAGCATGTGGTGAGGTGGAAAGAACTGGGAAGTGGCCCTGTGCTGTTAGGCTATCAGCTAGGGGGGTCAACCGGTACCAAATTGAGGGAGTAAGGCTAATAATGATTTTTGACAAGGTTTTTACCTCTAGAATAAGAAAATATGTGATAGCAAATTCAACGATGTAGCTAAATGTGTTATCCTTATCACCCATTGATACATTTCAATGGGTGAAATGTATTAATTCCATCGATACATTTCCACTATGTCGAAAATACGTGGTGGTGCGATACTTTTTTCCATGTGTATACTTGCAAATCTACTGAATGCCAGTTATTTTCGTGCATATTTTGTGCATAAAGTTGTTGCTATGATGGCAGCCATTTTGTGAAATTGGGCGCCATATTGGATTCTATCTTCTTGGATTAAAGTTCAGATGATGTATTTCATACTTTAAGAGAGTTGTAAAGTCTTAAACATCTCAAAACGCAATGCTATTTGTTACAAATTCCTAAAAGAATATGAAACATGGTGTTTTTAATAGAAAAACATGCATTTTGGCGGCCATTTTGAAAATGAAGTGATAACACCCATTTAGCTACATGGTTGAATTTGCTATCACATATTTTCATATTCTAGGGGTAAAGACCTATCCAAAAATCAATATTAGGCTTACTCCCTCATTTTGGTACCAATGGACCCTATTTTGGGGGTCTGGCTGATGGCCTATGTGTGTAGGAAGGGTGTCGGAGTGAACTCCATTCAGTGTACAATGTGCGCTGAGTGGGTTCATCAAAAATGTAGTGGTCTGAGAGGGTCATTAACCAGTGTGGCAGCTACATTCAAATGTAAGGTGTGCACAGAGGGAGCTGCAGATGGAGGAAACGTTGAGTTGGATCTTGGAGACGGCGTGAAGCTGGAAGATGTGAAAACATTTTGCTACCTCGGAGACATGCTGAATGGAGAAGGTGGCTCAGACTCGGCAACGGTTGCTCGAGTGAGATGTGCATGGAAGAAGTTTCGGGAATTGAGTGGCGTGCTGATGATGAGGGGAGTGTCGTTGAAGCTGAAGGGAAAGGTGTATGCTGCATGTGTGAGAAGTGTTTTGATTTATGGGAGCGAGACATGGGTAATGAACGTAGAGCAGCAACGAAGGTTGGAAAAGGTGGAAATGCGAATGGTTCGACAGATGTGCGGAGTATCGTTGAGAGAGAGGAAGACAAATGATGAATTGCGAAAGATGATGGGAATAGAGCCTGTGATTGATGCTGTGAAGAGGAACAGGTTGAGATGGTTTGGTCATGTGTTGAGGAAGGATGAAAGTGACTGGTTGAGAAGAGTGATGGAAATGAATGTAGAAGGAAGTAGAAGACGGGGAAGACCGAGAAAGACTTGGCTAAAGATGGTGGAAGAAGAAATGCGGGCAAGGGGGTTAACAAGGAGAGATGCAGAAAATAAGGCAAAATGGAGAAGATTGTCATGGGGACCGCAAGGCTAACCCCCGCTCTAGCAGGGAAAATGGCCTTTAAAATGCATGTTGTTGTTGTTGTTGTCGTGATTAAACGGTAGTATCTGAATTCGTTCAGGAACTTCTAGGATGGTTTTTTTTTTTGTATAATTTGTCTTGTATGAGAGCTAACACAAATAACATATAATAAAAGGAGCGGGAGACAATAGGGGGAGAGAGAGAGGGAAGTACAACAACAGTAGAGAACAGGGCCATCAGGAGATCTGTGGAAGAGAGAGGGCTGGAGCATGGGATAACAAGGAGCTGGGGCTGAAGGGGTGCATGGATAAAAAAGATGGACACTACAGGGGATTTCAAGAAAGAAAACAGGGAATTTGAAGGAGGTGGGTTTGCCGTGGATTAACGGGGGTAGAAAAGATCAAGGTTCTGGATGGGGGAAGATATGAGATGGTGGTGAACAGCTGTTTTGAAAACCTGGAAAGAGGAGTGGGATTGAAGAGAGTGGGGGAGAGGGGTTGCAGGGAGGGGTTGTTCCAGATGTGGGAAAAGGGAATGAAAGAGTGAAGGTGAGCAATGAGTCTTGAGATTGGTCATGAATATTCATGAGTAGTAAAACTTGTGTAGCAATCGGAAACAGTTCCCCTTCATAGTGTATGTTCATGAATAGGCCTATTCTGCGAGCGGTTCTAGTTACACTTTCCATGTATTCATTTTTTACACACCAGCGAAGAACCCACTCCATACCTCCCACAAAGTCTGCAAGTGCAGAATTTTTGTGTTTTTACCGGCAAAGGCAAAGTACAACGACGAGTTTTCAAGTAATTCCATCAGGCACTTCATGTGTATTCGAAGGTGTGCGACATCAGACGCAGCTAAACTTGGCAATTTCCTAAACTCTCCCCCTCTCTTTGTCTCACTCTCCCCCTCTCTCGTATTGAAAGGGAACTGGAACAAAAAGTTTAATATGATTCGTAACTATTCATTGAGAAAAGCCCATAAACTAGTACTTCAGCCAAAAAACAAAAGGTGGGACCTGGGGCCCCTACATTTTTGGTTCACCCCGAAGTGCAAGTGTCCACTCAGCATGGCATGCGTACGTTCTTATCCTCCTGTTTTCACTTTGCCCAACTTTGTGTCTATTGACCCTTTGCCTCCTGTTCTGCTTTTCAATTAATCTCGATACATGTATATTTAAAAAAAACATAATGCCTCCGGCCACCTTCGGGGGCGGAGGCATAAAAATAAAAGAATGAATCATATGGGACATCATCTATTGTGTGGTGTAACCTCAAAATGATTTTTGCACAAACTTCCGTTGATACTAACATGAATCGCCCAGCATCCGCACAGCTTGATTGCCTTCAGTGAATGACTGGCTTAATTGTTTATTTTCACAACTGTTGAAGGATTTTCTTTTTGTCAGGTCGTGTATGTGAGGGCTTGTTGTCATTGATGCTTCAACATTATCCCATCTTTGTGTTTCAGGAACCTATGAAAGCCAGCAAGCCAAAGGTGAAGGTGAAGAAACCACCACAAGAATATGAGGAATCCCCCCAGAGTCCAGAGGACAACAGACGAGAATGTTTCGATTTTAACA
Source organism: Myxine glutinosa (assembly GCF_964187855.1). Lineage (NCBI taxonomy): Eukaryota > Metazoa > Chordata > Myxini > Myxiniformes > Myxinidae > Myxine > Myxine glutinosa. The sequence continues at coordinate 71,609,595 of NC_136262.1, forward strand.
TCAATTCATCTGTGAGCTCTGGTATTGAAAAGGTTATTATTATCACTGCATGTGACATTGAAGATGTGCTAAGACATCGACAGAATGCCCATATCCCCGGTCTAAACTTTGGTTTTGTTTGCTGTGTTCTGCAGCACGTACGGGTCTGCGGCACTCTACGGCTGAGTGCACGCGCCAGACATACCTGCGGCTGAAGGAGCGCGAAGAGCTGCCGAAGAGACAGCGCAAGAAGCTCTATGAAGAGAATGGTTATCTCACGCAGGAACAGCTCCTGGCGGAGGCACGCGTCACTGAGGAAATGAATCTGCGCTCTCTCGGTAACTTGTTTTGTCATCATTAGATTCAAAATGCCGCTGTTATCCATTCACCATTGCTATGAGATCACCGTTTTACAATCTAATAACTTTCAACAGGCTTAGAAACAACCATTTCAGCAATATCCAAATACTTCTTTGCATCATGGCTGAAGAAATGAGAGGAAAAGTAAGGAGATGGGGAAATGGCCAGAAAATGGTCTTGTTTTGTGTCAAGGATATCAATGCAATTGCCACTAGGATATGAAACGCCTCTTGGAGTGCAGAGTTAAATGCAACCTGATGTGATCATTACAAACCGAAGATTGAAAATGTGCTCAGCTTGATGAAAGACCACTTTCATTTCAACCACCCTTCCCCCTCCCCCCCCCCCCCCCCCCAAAAAAGTCCAAGTGCCAACTAAATCGATGTAGGCATTTTACATTTTATCTATTTATTTCTGAACAAGGTGGAGTTTTGCTGGAGTAAACAGTTCCCTGAGGTGCAACACCCATTTTAAACCTCTACTAATTGGTATTCTGTGAACTGAGATTTGCCATATGCAAAAAAGCAACCAGATTTCCTGAACGATGCCATATACATTAGCAACAATACAATACCTCAAGGAATTTTAGCCGCTACAGCACTGGAGGTGGTAAGGGCTTTTCTCATCGCCCCTTTTCATTGGAATTTATTGTTGGAATAGGGAGAGAAGAGATGGGAAAGACAATCTGTTTATGTAAGTGTTTGATTTCTGGACTCGAGGGTGATATATTTTCTAATAACCTTTTTCTAAGCTCAAGTACAGGTTTTTCTGGGAGATTTTCCCATTAGTTTCTGTGTAGGAAGCTACATCTCCTCCATGACAGTGTGAAACATGTGTGTGACTATACTTGTGTGTTCTTGGATCCAATAGTGGCTATAAAAATGTGTGAAATTAAAATTAATGGTTCATGGTTCATGGTTTTATTATCAAATCATAACCACAAGGAAGCCTGGTGTTGGCTTAACAGTTAAGGTGACTGGCTTGAGATCTCAGGGTCCTGAGTTCAAGCCCCTCTTATGCCGTTGAATTAACACCAGGTGGGTTGACTCAGCCTGTCATCCTTCCGAGGTCGGCAAAATGAGTACCAGGTTACTGGGATGAATGAGCCATTCAGGTATCCTGCGTTGGAGTGGCAACCCGTCCAGGATTGTGCCCAATAGCCTAGGAAACTGCTTCGGCAGCCATATGCATCATCACAATGCAGAAATGAGTGGTCAATCAATAGCCACAAGGCTGAATTATGAGTGATGTACAAATAAAACTAAAACTGAAGGTAATAAATAGGACAATCACAACAGAACAACATATGAATCAAACTAAGAGCATTCGTGTCATCATTCAATGGTCTGATAATATAGGGCATTGCACTTTTCCAGTAACGTTCAGTTCTACATTCTATTTTAAGGAATCTATCACTGACGCAGTTGTCTACATATTGATTGTTTTTTCAAGTAACCAGTCTGGAAAATTAAAATGGACCGTAGTGAACACAGTCAGGTTAAAAGATTGGCCTTTAAAACCCTACTCAAATTGTCGTTATGAATGGGACAGACAAATACACAGATACTGTTTTATATAAGGGTCGATTACTCTGAAAAAGGGTTGACACCCAAAATGTCATCCTCCCCTCACTTCCCAGGCGGTTCGCATACCTCAATTCACTTCCTGTTGTTTTTGTCCATTGTATTACGAATGTAATTTGTTGATGTTCTGCAGAGAATTACGAGCGCCTGGAAGCGGACAAAAAGAAACAGGTCCTGAAAAAGAAACAGTGTACGGGGCCTATGATTCGCTACTATTCGCTCAGTATGCCATTGGTCACCGAGGTGTCGGTTAAAGAAGAGAACGTCGATGTGGAAGGGTGAGTTGTGGTCACATTATACGGTTGTCATGCGTGTAGATTTTTTTAAATTTATTTCATGACAGTTCTTCATTGTTTATTATTTATATATGTTAGGCATTAAATAAATGCAAAATATTGGAATGCAGATTGCGCAAGCTCACAAAAGTTCACATTTGAAGCGAATGTTCACCATGAATATTATAGCCTGTTTGGTTACCTGTTCAGGTCAAACCGATTGATCACAGCAGACGTCATTTGCACAAATGTCAGTTTCCCTTTGTGTGATACGTTCTCTTGCAGAGTTCATTTTGTTCAAATACTTTTTTTTTAAATTCATTTATTTTTATCAACAAAGTCTGCTCATGGAAGAGTGGGGTGACGGAGGAGTAGACAGCATGAGGATGCAAAAAGAGGATGAGAGGAGAGTGGGAATGAAGCATAGCAATCTGCAAATAGGTGTGGAGTTTCATGGGGGTAGGAGTTAACCACCATGCATCTGCACTCAATGCAGGTAGGTGTGGGAGAGAAGTGAGGTAGGAATGTGTTCTACAAAGAGAGAGAGAGAAAGAGAAAGAAAGCTCAGTTTGAATGAGTTGATTGAGGCCTATATGTACACATGGTTACATAGTTAGGATCCAGGCATGTGTAGTAAATATAAAAGCAGAGCTCGTTTTGAGCAAAATGCAGGTGAGCAAGTGATCACTCTCCAAAATGTTCTCCTTAGCGAGCAATTACATTTAAGGAGAAGTAACTCCGAATGAGCAATAAGACAAAAGATTGTTTGATTTATTAAATTTACAGGAGCATATTTGTCAACTTTACAATCAAAGTAATCATGAACACAGCAGTATGAGACATTAGAGACAAAAATTAAATAAATTGATACAGAGCACTATTTAAATAGTGAATGCACACAAATAGACAATTTCATTGTGGAGGAAGGGAGAGGCAGGTCTTCATGGCTGGGACGGATTGCTCAAATAACTTTTGGGCTGAGATGGAAAAGGGGAGGCAAGTCCGGAGCAATACAGTGGTGTCCTGGCCCTGGTCAGGCTTTCGGATGAGCCGCTCGGCGAATCCAGATTGAAGAAGTCATCCCTGAGGTGCCTGGGGCCAAGATGGTGCGATCAAGGCGCCGGGAAAATAGAACAGTTCCACAAAAACGACCCGAATAGACGACGTAAATCAGGACTTACTGTATTTAACACAGTTGAAAGTATTATCCCAGTGTACAACAATGAAAAATAAAGTTCTCATAATTTGGCAATGGTAAATGTGGTGACATTGACGTACCTTTGTACATGGGATGAGCTTTCCCTGTGTTGGAGTGATGGGCACATACTATACAGTACAGATATACCACATATGATTTATGTCTTGGGCTTATTCTTTTATTCCAAAAAAAAAAGATTTATACTTCTTTTATTCCAAAACACCGAGTCATCCCAACACCAAAGGTCGACATGCACACTTAAGTGCCTTTTGCCATGCCTGCAAATGATTCCCAGTCACCATGTTGAGATTGCTGCCGTCAAATTCCAGCGATACCCAGTGAGAGGAAAATGATAGATCAACAGTCGATGGATGATTCCAAAGAATGATGCTGACAATGTGTGCTACGAAAAACAGAATAACCTGTTAATAGAAAATCTTTACCCCCGTTTGCCTGTGAGCAGGGTATCTCAAAAAGTTATGGACGGCTCCGGATGAAGCTTAGTGGACCGGTTGGGTATGTGACGAGCACCAAATGATTCGATTTTGGTGAAGATCCAGATCCGGATACGAGGACTTTTTTAATTTTTCAAGTGATTCTTCACCATTGAGAAATAGGGTCAAAAACAAAATATAGCATCATATTTCAAAAGTTGTGGACGGATTTGGATGAAACTTGGTGGATGAGTTGGGTAGGTGCTAGAACAAGCCGATTAGATTTTTGTTCAGGTCCGGATGCAGATCCGGCCAATCAGTGGGAAACAAAATGTTAACTGTTCAGTCTTGTGGAGGTATGCGCTCTACCGAGTGTCGTTCTCGTCTACTTTGGGATTCATACTAAAATATGCATTTTTGTCTGTGAACCGTGATACATTCGGTCTTTCCTTGTTGTTTTTTTGGGGTTTTTTGTATACAGAATCGAGGCTTGTGTAAGAGCTAACACATTGAACATGAAAACATGCACAGACCCATAAAACATACAATGAAGGGAGCAGGAAACAAGAGGGTGGGGGAGCGAAGCACACAAGCACAACAACAGTGGAGAACAAGGACGTCGGTAGATCTGTGGAAGGGGGAGGGTAGGAGGGAGAGGTACACGGTATAAAGCAAATGAATACTACAAGGAATTTCATGACTATGAATTTCAGAAAAGAAGTTGTTGATTGAAAGAGGTGGATTTGGGGTGTTTTAATGGGGGAAGAAAAGATCATGGTTTTGGATGGGGGAAGACAAGAGATGGTGGTGAACAGCTGTTTTAAAGACCTGGAGGGAGGAGAGGGAGTAAAGAGAGTGTGGGAGTTTGTTACAAAGGCAGGAGAAAAGAGGAATGAAAGAGTGAAGGTGAATAGAGAGTCTTGATTTTGGCAGTTTAACCATAAGAGGGTTGCTGGCAGATCTTGTGCGACCTGTAGGAATATTTGGGGGACAGAGCACAGAGAGAGAGTTGGGGGAGCAAGGCCGGAGAGGAGTCGGTAGAAGACAGAAAGAACACCAACCTGCCTGCGGTGAGTGAGTGAAAGGCCCTTGGAGTTAGATTCATCGTGGGAGATTCCAATGATTCTGATAGCTTTCGTTTCAACAGCGTGAAGCCGAGCTAGGTGTGAGGCAGGAGCACCGGCCCAGACGGGAGAGCAGTATTCCATTGAGATGGGGATGAAAGCCTTGTGTGTGGTGAGGAGCGCAGGTGTGCCAAGGAAGGACTTCGCACAATGAAGGATGCCCAGTCGGCTACTGGCTTTGGAGGCCAGCTTGGAAATGTGGTTTCCCAGGAAAGATCATGGCAGATAGTGAGACCCAAAAGCTTGAGTGACAGAACCTCTTGTAGAGGATTGTTGAGAAAGTAGATGGGAGGGTTGTCTAGTCGGTCTTTTCGGAGAGACATCGTGAGTGTGAGATTTGTCAGGATTGAAAGACATGTTCCACTTGTTTGACCAGTCTGTGAATTTTGTCCAGGTCTGCAGAGAGTGAGGAGACTGCAGACTGCCGATCTGAGGGATGAGGTATGGAGCGGCAGAGAGTGGAGTGGAGTCATCAGAGATAGAGAGGATTTTCCAGAGACACGTTTGTCACGATCAGTGACTTCACAACAGCTCTGGCAGTCTGGCAGTCTTCATCTTCCTCCCACTGTGCTGCTGGAAGATGGAGAAAGGAATCGGGAATCTTCAGTTTCTTGAAGAGCAATGTTGTGATGGTAGTAGCAAACGTTGACAGTGTTTTGCCATCCTGGGTATCCATTACCACTGTGACTTTTTTGCTGGTTCCTCTTCACCTTTATTTTTCGACATTGCTTCCACTCTCTGGTCTTTGATGTCTGGTGCGATGTCATCATCAAAGAGGGAGAGACTCACCAGCTCCTCTGAGAGATACCATAAATGGCGAGACATCTTCTTGGCCGTCACCTTTGCGATGCCTCCGCAGTGGAGAAACAGGAAGTATCCCAGAGCTTGTCTGTTGGATGGAAGTTTAGACCCTCTGACATCCTTAATGTACAAATCTAGAAGGTACACTTTCACGTGATTTCTAGTTGCAACTGCCATCATTTGATGTCACAAAACAATCTGTGGAAGAAAGAAGAAGAATTATTTGAACAAGACAAATAAGAAAGATGTGAACGAAAAACTGTTGCACTGGGTAATGTTGCACTATCCGTGTATGTCATATACTCATCAAAACTTGGTATAGTAAAAGCATAATTCAACAAATAAAAACCCTAATACATCAAATAATCTGTCAAGCATATGTGATGTTACTTGACATATACGAATAGTGCAATATTACCGTTATAACGTTTCTCAAACCCATCCCTCTCTGTACCCAGTCGTACCCAGCTGCTCTTGGACTCCGTGTCCTTTCCTCCTGACAAGGTGGAAAAGTTTCTGTCAACCCTCGACTCTGATTCTGCAACTGGACCTGAGGGCATCAGCCCACGGGTCCTAAAATCCTGTTCTTCCGCTCTTTCACTCCCTCTCTCTGTTCTCTTCACCCTCTCTTTTGCTCAAGGTCAACTGCCATCTGCTTGGAAACAGCCAACATCACCGCTTTACACAAAACGGTGCAAAAACAGATCCTAGCAATATCCAATATCCAAAAAACAGATCCTAGCCTTCTCCCAATTATCAGCAAAGTCATGGAATCCATCATTGCTTCGGATATGAAATCTTTCCTCTTCTCCAATGGCTTGATCTCTGATCATCAATTTGGTTTCAGACCACGTCACTCCATTCTGGACATGCTGCTTCTGCTGTCTCAACAATGGATGGAGGTCCTCAATGCCAAACAGGAAATTAGAGCTGTCTCCCTCGACATATCACGTGCCTTCGATACGGTCTGGCACCCCGCTCTGCTCACCAAACTCTCCTCCTTTGGTATCCATGGAAATCTCCACGCATGGCTGGCGGACTTCCTCTCTAGTCGTAGTCAACGTGTGGCCCTGAATGGGTTTCTCTCATCTCCGCTTCCTGGTCAGGCTGGAGTTCCCCAAGGCAGTGTTCTGGGCCCTGTGCTTTTTTCTGGTCTTCATCAATGATCTCTCTGACTCTCTTGAAAATCCTCTCTATCTCTTTGCTGATGACTCCACTCTCTGCCGCTCCATTCCTCATCCCTCAGATCGGCAGTCTGCAGCCTCCTCACCCTCTGCAGACCTGGACAAAATCACAGACTGGGCAAACAAGTGGAACATGTCTTTCAATCCTGACAAATCTCACACTCTTACGATGTCTCTCCGAAAAGACCGACTGGACAACCCTCCCATCTACTTTCTGAATAATCCTCTCCAAGAAGTTCTGTCACTCAAGCTTTTGGGTCTCACTATCTGCCATGATCTTTCCTGGGAAAACCACATTTCCAAGCTGGCCTCCAAATCCAGTCGCCGACTGGGCATCCTCCGTCGTGCGAAGTCCTTCCTTGGCACACCTGAGCTCCTCACCACATACAAGGCTTTCATCCGCAGCTCAATGGAGTAATGCTCTCCCCTCTAGGCTGGTGCTCCTGCCTCACACCTAGCTCGTCTTCACGCTGTTGAAACCAAAGCGTTCAGAATCATTGGAATCTCCCGCGATGACGCTATCTCCGAGGGCCTTTCACTTACTCACCGCAAGCAGGTTGGTGGTCTTTCTGTCTTCTACCGACTCCTCTCCGGCCTTGCTCCCCCAGCTCTCTCTGGGCTCTGTCCCGCAAATATTCCTACAGGTCGCACAAGATCTGCCTGCAACCCTCTTATGGTTAAACTGCCAAAATCAAGACTCTCTGCTCACCTTCACTCCTTCAGTCCTTCATTCCTCTTTTCTCCCGCCTCTGGAACAAACTCCCTCACTCTCTTCAATCCCACTCCTCCCTCCAGGTCTTTAAAACGGCTGTTCACCACCATCTCTTATCTTCCCCAATCCAAACCCTTGATCTTTTCTACCCCTGCTAATTTCACCCCAAATCCACTTTTTTGAGGTGCCGACTTCTTTCCTGGAAGTCCTTGGTGTCCTTGCGTTTTATACCTATCCTGCCTCCCCCCAGGCTCTCTCCCTCCCACACATCTCCCGATGTCCCTGCTCTCAAATGTTGTGTGTGTGTGTGCTTCCTCCCCTTCTCTCCCCATCTTGTCGACCGCTCCCCTTTTTATATACTTTGTTTGCTTGTTTGTTTGATTTGTTTGTTTGATAAATGTTAGCTCTTTCACGAGCCTCGACTCTGTATACAAAAAAAAAAAAATACAGCTTCCCCCTATACATGTATTTTACACGTACATGGTAAAACTTCCAAGGCCTTGGGTGACCTGTAAATATTGATATTTTTCAAAAATATTTAACAGTGTTTTTGTGGCAAATGGAACCTTTTGGCAGGGACCTTAAATGGAACCTTAAACTTTTAAAAGTAAAAAAATAAAGACCAACCTAAAGTGGAGTGTCTCCATCCTGTTGAAACCATCTTTCCTCACTCATAACCCCTGCCTACGGCCCTCCAAAACTTCCAAAGAACTTGGATGCAATGTGCCTGTGTCGTCCTCAAACCATAAAGGGCCGAAGATTCCATGTTTTCCGATTGTAACCCAGGCAGTGTGTCTTTTTGAATGGAGAGGTCGCTCGAGCACTAGATCGGTGTCTCTCCTCAGTATACGCAGTTCTTGGCGTTGACATACCCATAAAAAAGGGAAATGGACCTCATCATAAAACCAGACATTGTGAAGGAAGTTAGGCTTTCTTCAATCTTGTCTGCAAACCACCGGTACATTGTCACTGTTCTGCATATGGGCTGCAGTCCATTTGTTTAATCTGAATTCTGTATGAATACTTTCACATCGTGGATGAGAATACTTCTCTCACTGATTCCCGTTCGAATACCAAGCTCTTGACTCCGAAGCCTGAGAGATTTCTTCGGGTTTCTGCCTATTGAATCATGAACAAGTTCAATGTTCTCAGGAGACCTTACATCTTGAGGATTCCCTGGATGTGTTGGTTCTCCAGCACTTTTAGATTTGTGATAATGCCTTTTTCTCTGAACCTGTTGACCCCGTACAGGGCGCAGTGTACTGTCCAAACTCACATTTAAACTCAATTTGAGTCTTCTTGTTGGAGTCAATTATAAGAACAATCTCCACAGAATAAGTCTTGTGCCAAATTGTCCAAGGCATCTTTCAAAAGGAAAGAATCTTCGCCAACATTTATAGTCTGCCTTGTGGTTCACTCTTCTTCAAACACTTAAACAAAACAGACGTTAACCTTCGTAAGATGGGAGATATTAGACAAAAGGAGCGTTGTCGGTATCATTTCTCACTTATTATTTGTTTGAACCGTTACTATATCTACATTTGTTTGTATTTGTGTATGTGATTCGTCAATCCTGGTAGCATTATTTGTTTTGTGTGTGTTTTGAGCTGTTGCCTCTGCATCCCATGTGTTCAATTTTTCATCGATTCAGGCTGGACGCAGAACTCGAGATGCATCCTGGGAATAGCAGCAGCATGACCGGGAGGTGTTCCAGGAATTTTATCACCTTCTCCGATGATGAGACTTTCTTGAAATACTTTCCCGTACAAAAGCCAGTGCGCGTACCCATACGGGATCTGTGTCCCGTAACCCACAAGCCAGCACTCTACCGAGACCCCATCACAGACATCCCATATGCCAGTCGGCGAGCCTTCAAGATCATCCGTGAAGCATACCGTACATACATTGCGACGCATGGCATGCCGGGATCTACCAGCAGCTCCACCAGCACCACTATGACAACTAGTGCGACTCAAGCTGGCGAGGGAAGCACTCGTCCCAAAGGAAAGATTTCCTCAAAATAGATTACTCTTCAGGTCTGTCATCTGGACGATTTGCCTTGATTTGTTTTAATTATCTGGGTTATTTTTTGTAATATTGATTTTACAGTTTGATTGTCTGCCCAAATTGAAGCTGCATTGTTGTGCCTCTGCAGCCGAAGTCCGGAGGCGTTGTGTTTGGGTTGTCAGGCCGGCTGTCCTTCCATCCACCCGTGTCCATTCTTGTTTTTTTTTATTACCGCGACAACTTGAGTATCACTGAAGGAATTTCAACCAAAATTGGCACACGTTTGGACTGTAATGCAAAACATTTGGCCTTATTTTACTGTGACGTTCTGACTTCAACTTGGTTTGAGGATGTCCAGCATCAAACAAATCGTGTTACATTTGTGCAGAATGATTTCAGGTTATTTGGTAATAATTTTTTTTGAAATTTTGCTCATGATGTGGATTGACACCTGTATAGATTGTGCGTGATGAGAAATGCAATTTGATGAACAATGTGCATTGATTTTACAGAAGCTGAGCAAAAAGAAAAAAATTACCATGAATATAATTTGTCTTTGATCCCCTGTGTTTAGGGCTGAGCTTGTAATTTCGCATTGTTCATGTAAATTATAAATAGAGTTGGATTACAGAATGGATGCATGTTTTACTATAAAATAATCATTTACTCCTTGTGAAGAATGATTATTCCATCCACACTTTTTTTGTAATCGGTTCCGTCTGTCTGTCTCCGTCACACTATCTCCTCTTAAACGGCAGAAAATTCACCAGACTTGCTAGTTATGATCATCATGTCAAGAATATGCGAGAGCAGTACCATATTTGGCCCCATCCCCTGGTGTAGGATCAAAAAGTCAGAATCCAGAAAATGTAATTATGGACACATTTTCAAATGGAACCTTGTACATACAATAAAAATTGAGAGATGGGAAATATGTACCGGTTTTTTGGGGGGTTTTTTTAACATGGGTTCATGTCCTGGGTGTGAGGTCTTCGGGTCACAGGTGTCAAAATGGGAAAAAAAATTCTAACTCAAAATTTGATATTGGGTCATTCCTGGTCCTGGTGGAACCATCTTTCAACTTTGCTTGAGTTGGGAAGCATGGGGATTTGCAATGGCGTGCCATCAACTTCGCTCTAATATTTCTTTGGAATTATTTTTCTAACTTTTATTCAGTACTACTACCACCAATTAGATCACTACTACCCTTCAATGGCTGAATATTCGCATATCCCTGTGGGATCAGCAAGTCACCTTTTTTTTGGCCCAACATCTTTAATGAACTGGCTGGCCAGGCAAGATGTACAACTCAAGGTGATTTTGGCAGGAATTTGTCATGTGTTCATGGTAACCCGATGGTAACTCGCCTATTCGTGAAAAACACTGTGGGGTCCTTGATGCCCACCAACTTATGGTGGCAGGAGGAACACCAAACCTACTGTCCATCACAGACATCCCATATGCCAGTCGGTGCCAATCCAGCCGTTTATAGCTGTCTTGGAATTGGACCAGTGCTAGACGGCTCAAAAGCGAGGGCAAAAACAAATTTATTCTCCTTATTATTTTCATTAGATTTTGTACCAATTCCACTAGATGTCAGTAGCTTTCTGTTTTTGATGAAACAAGGATCCAAAGTTGGCTGTCTCTTATAACATTGGCAACAGTCTGCATGCCTAATTGATTTGTGATTTTCTTGATCTTCGAAATTCTGGTGTACATTGTGCAATTGGAACCAAATTATTTGATGGCTCATGTAAATTTAGTCCTTTAAATATGTTGATCAAAGTATTAAATTTGAGTTTTGTATTCGACAGTTTATAAGTGCCCTTTAAGAAACAGTGATAAAAAGCGATTTCACGCGAGATTTAATTATTTTTTGTCTCGTTTAAAAAAAAAATGTATTTTTTTTTTTAACGTGTTTGGATTTGATGAATCAATTTCGATGGCAAAACCAATTTTGTTGAATATGGATACAACTCAGCAGGAAGGAAAACATCATTTTCGTTCTTGGCTTATTAGCACTAATTACCTGCGTTTCTCGAAGCGTTCGCTCCAAGGATTATTCCTCGCATCGCCAGCCCACCCAATTCCGAGCCGATTAAGGATTATGAAGCTTCAGCGACTCCCCCTGCTCGCCAAACACCCTGCAGAGGAAAGACATCACGTCGACCTGTCTATCCAATCTTCCGTCTGAAAAGCGGAGCAGCAGGGGGAATGGAGGGGGTTGGAGGAGTGAGGGGAGGTGAGGGGGGTGGAGAAAACATTATAGACCCTTATGCTTTCCAAAAAAAAAATCGGATTGAAAGGAAAACCGCTGGGAATTTTAGAGTCCCGTTAATTGCGCATAGATGGTTAAGGGAGCGCATTCCTGTGGCCTGACTCGGGTGATTTTACCGCTTCTTCGCAAACTTTTCAACAGCTGGCAGGTTCCATGCCTGTCTTCAAATTACTGAGCTATGTGCGACTTGCTTTTCCGTCTCAAATGTACCTCTTGGGAGGCAGCGAGCCTGCCTCGGGCACGGCACAAAGGCCTCCTTTCTCCACTTTCAGCTGTTGAACCTCCTCATTTGGTGAATATCGCGCACTCCGTGTACAGCTACCCGTATAACCTTACACATATACACATTGCAGTAGTGCTTCGAGGCAAAAATTTACCCCTTGGGTTTCTTACCCATCACAGTGACCACGTATCACGACTCAAGTGTGTGTGATGAAATTTAAAATTCTATACATCATTCCCATATTCCTTGGAGTACTGATCTTAATGGGTCGAAACCCAAATGATGAAGGTGTTCATTTAATATGACCCAGTCAATTCCTACTTGTGTGTGCGGCCCTGCAAGCTGACTGCTTGACTTGGGGACACTTGCAGAAGCGTTTCTATACAGGTAATCATGACGATGTAATTATCTGCTGAATTTGGAGGCCAATATACCACCCCGCAGGAGGTGCTGCTCCCTGCAGCTTTCACTGGAGACCAAGGCATAGTCACCAGGTAAGAAATTACTGCAGAATCTCGATTACATTTTCATTTTCTATTTATAATTCTTTTTCAACCTACCTCCCTACCTTGTTGCTCTTAAAATAGATCTCTACTTATATCTTATCAGCACACATGATTAATCGTTCCTTTGGTGCATGTGATGGGATAAAATAGTTTGAGCAAATGAACTGATGCTCACTGATGCAAAAGACCATCATTGTGAGATGCGCTACATGGAATTGGAACAGACTATAAGCAAGTCCGAAAAGTTGTGGACGGATTCGGACGAAACTTGGTGGATAGGTTGGGTATGTGACAAGGACGAAACGGTTAGATTTTGGTGAAGATATGGATCTGGATCTGAGGTTTTAAAAGTGATTCTTCACCATTGAGAGATAGGGCTAAACCGATATACAGTGCATTCAGAAAGTATTCAGACCCCTTTCACTTTTTTCACTTTTTGTTAAGTTGCAGCCTTATGCTGAAATCGTTTAAATTCCTTTTTTCTCTCATCAATCTACACTCAATACCCCATAATGACAGAGAAAACAGGATTTTAGAAAGTTTTGCAAATTTATTAAAAAGAAAAAACTGCAATATCACTAACATAAGTATTCAGACACTTTGCTATGACACTTGAAATTTAGCTCAGGTGCTTCCCATTTCTCTTGATTATCTTTGAGATGTTTCTACACCTTGATTGGAGTCCACCTGTGGTAAATTCAATTGATTGGACATGATTTTGAAAAGTCACACATAAGGTCTCACAGCTGACGATGTATATCAGAGCAAAAACCAAGCCATGAGGACGAAGGAACTGCCTGCAGAGCTCAAAGACAGGATTGTGTCGAGGCACAGATCTGGGGAAGCCTACAAAAAAAAAATTCTGCTGCATTGAAAGTTCCCAAGAGCACAGTGGCCTCCATAAATCTTAAATGGAAGAAGTTTGGAACAACCAGGACTCTTCCTAGAGCTGGCCGCCCGGCCAAACTGAGCAATCGGGGGAGAAGGGGCTTGGTAAGAGAGGTGACCAAGAACCCGATGGTCACTCTGCCTGAGCTCCAGAGATCCTGTGTGGCGATGGGCGAAACTTCCAGAAAGACAACCATCACTGCAACACTCCACCGATCTGGGCTTTATGGCAGAGTGGCCAGACGGAAGCCTCTCCTCAGTGAAAGACACATGAAAGCCCACAGAATCTTGTTTCTCAGTCTGAGAGTCCTTTAGGTGCTTTTTTTCAAACTCTAAGCAGGCTTTCATGTGCCTTTGAGATGTCTCGTCTGGGTTAGATTCCAGACCCGAACATAAACTCGAATTTCTGCCTCGTATCTAGGGTGTTGCATCACAAAGTGCACCCCACATTGGATAAATGTTAAGCTGGGTGTCATGTCTGTTCACATTATGTTGGTGGACATTAAATATCCCATTTTCGGAGTTGCGGAAGACGAGAAGACGAGGCCATTTCGTAGGGTTCAAAGCTCGTTTATTCGAACAGAAATCTTCAGCACTGATGTGGGGAACGGAACTCGTACAGCTTTTATAAAGCCAAAACCCTCTTCGGAGGGTGTGGCTTCAACAACCGCGCGCACGTCACGTCCACACAACCAAAAGCCCCACAGGCCCGTGCACGTGGATTATGACCAAATAACGTAACCGCCACATGCGAATAAGGTACCGCCACATGCGAATAAGGTAACCGCGACATGCGAATAAGGTAACCGCCACATGCGAATAAGGTAACCGCTACATGTGCCCCCCCCAGAATGCACTCGCACGGGCATGCATGTGTGTCGCGGCGTGCCCCCCCAGAATGCACTCGCACGGGCATGCATGTAGTTTGCGGTGCCGAGAAGGCTTGAGCAATGCTCGGCCTCGGTGCGCGCGAAAAAACGCCGCCGTGGGGTTGAGCCGACTTAGGGACTGGTCAAGGCCTCGGAGGAGGCTGCCGAGGTTCCTCGCCAGCCTCCCGACGTTGCAGAGTAGGAGTAGTAGTTGTGCGGGTTGCAGCTTTCTACATGCGAGCTGTAGCTGTAGTTATAGATGCGTGGGTTGCAGCTTTCTACACGCGAACTGTAGTTGTAGCTGTAGTTGTAGAGTGTTCTCGAGTTGAAGTTGTAGTATGTAGTTGCGCGAAGGTGACGAGCAGTGCCCGTTGGAGAAGGCCCACCACTCTGGTCGTAGAGGAGGTGCTCGGCCGTAGTGCGCGTGAAGTTACGAGCAGCAGTGCTTGGCCTGTGTGCGCGAAGTTACGAGCAGCAGTGCCACCCGCGTCCCATCGGAGGATCCTGGAGAAGGCGCACCCCTCTGTTCGCAGAGGAGGTGCCGCGCGCAGTGCGCGCAAAGTTACGAGCAGTAGTGCCACCCACGTCCCCATTGGAGGATCCTGGAGGAAGCGCACCCCTCTGGTCGCAGAGGAGGGGTGCCACGCGCAGCGCGCGCAAAGTTATGAGCAGCAGTGCGCACGAAGGTGAAGAAGCAGCCGTGCCACCAACGTCAGTGCGTGCGCAGGAGATGAGCAGCAGTGCCACCCACGTATCGTAACTGCGTTCCTTCGGAGGATCCTGGAGCAGGCTCGCCCCTCTGGTCGCAGAGGAGGAGCCGAGCACGGTGCGCGTGAACCAAAAGGCCTCCCGTCGTTCCCAGAACTCCGACAGTTCGATCGAAACTGCATTTGCCGTGTTCGTTTGAAGCCCCCAAATCCGTTCGGGAGCAGCCGGGGTCACCAGTGTAGGTGTCGCCATGCTCGATGGAAGCCCCTGAAAACGTTCGCAAAACTCCGGCAGGTCAATCGAAACTGCAATTGCCACGTTCGTTTGCAGCGCCCGAATCCGGTTTAGGTGTTGCGGAAGACGAAAAGACGAGGCCATTTCGTAGGGTTCAGAGCTTGTTTATTCGAACAGAAATCTTCAGCACTGATGTTGCGAACGGAACTCGTACAGCTTTTATAAAGCCAAAACCCTCTTCGGAGGGCGTGGCTTCAACAACCGCGCGCACGTCACGTCCACACAACCAAATGCCCCACAGGCCCGTGCACGTGGATTTTGACCAAATAAGGTAACCACTACATGCAAATAAGGTAACCGCCACATGCGAATAAGGTAACCGCGACATGCGAATAACGTAACCGCGACATGTAAATAAGGTAACCGCTACACCATATCATTTTTAAAGAGATGATGTGAGCTATTTCTGGCACCCTGAACAAATTCCTAACCACATTCAGAGAGAGATAACATTGGACAACAAAGATTTTGCTACTGGGGTAGAAACATATTGTTACGTTTGTAGGGGGTAGACAATGATTACCTTAGAGCCAGGTCGAGTGTATAGATTAGTGTGCTCCGACTGTCATGAGGAAGAAGAAACCTCGATGTATAATAAGTATGAAATTTGTGTAGACCGTATGTCATGGAAGAGCTTGCATCTTCGTCCCCATGAGAGGGGTGGGGTTTGTTCATTAGCGAGGGATTATGGGTAAATTAATCCCCTGTATGTAAATGCCTATGTAATCTTTTCCTGTGTTCTTTATGACACCGCACTACGCACCATAGCCAAGTCCAAGCAATCGACACCATAATTAATAACGCTAAATAAAAACCAACCGGAAACAAGACAATGAGCACTATCGCTGATAACATCGACTTGGTGAGCACACAGGACAGGCAGGTTCGTGAGGCCATGCCTAGAAGAGCAACGATTGGTCTGGGATTTCATTGACACAAGGACTGGTAAGATGGGACTCGCTGATAGGAGCGGACACGGAGACATTGTGGGATGACGTCAGAGCCTCGCGTACAAAACAATTGGAGCGGCAGACATTTTCTCTCTCGGGTTCTGGATCTGGTGGTGAACGGTTGTGTGCCGACATTTTCTGCTTCTCGTTCTGGATTCCATAGCGAATGGTCACTATTGCTCTTGTGCAAGGAAGATTCGTCACGAACGGTCATGTTCCGACATCTTCATAGTGATCGTGAGGAGGAAGAACTGCGGACCGAGAACTGCGGTTTCCTACGGACGACAAAGACGAGCGCGGCTGGGGGAACACGGGTGCGCAAGGCCTAGTTCGCACCCACGGCAGTACAGCCTGCGGTTTTCCCGCCAAGGACGCGAGGGGGTTTTGACAATTCCTGACGAGATTCAAGAGCCGATTCGAGACGAGATTCACATATTTATTTTCCAGTTATTTTATCCCTTGTCTGTATTTGGGTCTGTGTGGGAACGCTCTAATTAGGAATTTAGTTTATCGTGCATTTTCATTGTTACCGGCATTTTGGTTAATAAAGCCAGCATTTTCTTGTACATGGTAAATCTTGTGTCGGTTGAATTAATTATTGCAGGTTTGAAGACTGCCGGTAGGTAAGCACTTACGGCTTCTCCCCCACTTGCTTCCCTCGCGTGTAACGAAGGTCCGCCATTGAATTAAACGCATCGGAGTTAAAGCTAGGTTAGTCCTCTGTGTCACCCTGCAGTGTTCACCACAGGGCAGGCACACGACAATATGTTCTAGACTAAATCGAGCATGCCAATTCTGAATCTGGTCAGAATTTTCTCATCACATGAGGATTTTGAGTTATACGTATGGTCCAATTACAGTAGCTTGCCCTGGTGGGTGATTTTGAGTGATCATAAATGATTATTTTTGAATTTTTTGTTTCAATTATAGCAATACAACTGTTCTCGAATATTATTTCTCATAAAAAGAACTTTAGAATGCACTTTAAATGATTAAAAATGGATGAAAACTGAACACATAGTTGGCAGGTACAATGTGCATCATTAGCCATTGGTAGACCCACAAAATGGCTACCTTCCACTGCTTTACATCAAACTATTGTAGCTATTGGATGTAGTCCAGTGGCAGACCAGAGTGGTGGCAGCATTCAGCTTTCTCTTCATGTGAGTCAATTATGTGTGTTGTTTACAGCATACACACCTGGTGAGAGGTATCGAGTTAATCTTTCAATTGTGCATTAAATGCCTTCCCCAATCATGCTGCTCATCTTTTATGAGTGCTTTAAACGTGTCTCCCATTCGGCACGTCAGAACAGAACGCACGCACGCTAATCAAGCGTTTCATTACGTTACTTAATCAAGCGTTACATTACGTTACTTAATCAAACGTTACATTATGTTACTCAATCAAGCGTTACATTACGTTACTTAATCAAGCGTTATGTTGCGCAGGTTATTAAAAGAAAATAGCGTTACGTAATTTTTGAACGGCTCCATGTTGGGTTAATAATCAATGACCGTGTGATGAATCGGCTCGTTCTGATATAACCGTGGCGGATGCTGACATGGTTAGAGGTGTCAAGTTAATTATTTAATAGCGCATTAAATGTGCGTTTCCAAATCCACCGGATTTTGTCATCAGTGGTGACAACAGTGCGGTCATTCTTGTTTTGACAAAGGATTCCGGCTGGACAAGTCGGCTCACCAGTTCGCCTCTTTGTCTCATTAATCATCACAAACTGCTGGGACAGGCAAGGAACTGCAGAAACATGCAAGAACGCTCATCAAGAACGCTCATTCCCTCCTATATATACGCAATTATCCTCCTCATCCTTCCTTTTCTTGGAACTCTTCTGCAATCTCTGACACACTATCAACTGCTCTCCCTACCTCCCCCTCTCATCCTTCATCTTACCCTACTCCTCCCCTCCCCTGTCCTGTACCCGATGCTCCCCCTCTCTCTTCATTAACGGTATGGACCTCAAACATCCGGGGCCTTCGCTCAAACCTGACTGATCTCTCCATACAGGTTGCTTCTGACAATCCAGACTTGATCTGCTTAACAGAGACTTTCCTCCTTCAAGATGTCTCTGATTCCTTAATATCTCTTCCTGGTTACTCCCTCCTCCGGTATGATAGACCTGAGCCTCGGCCTGGTGGTGGGGTGGCTATCCTTATCAAAAACTCTCTTCCTCACTCTCCTTGCACTGCCCTCTCTCCTCCTCACCCCCAGGAGTACCTCTGGCTACGGCTTCCTCTCCGCTCCCACCTTTTGTTCATATGTGTTCTGTACCGTCCCCCAAACAGTGATGACTCCATCTACATTTCACTGTCTGACAACATGGACCAACTTCTATCCACTCATCCCAACTCTCTCTTCCTCATATGTGGTGACTTCAACTGTCATCATGCCACCTGGTTGGGTGTGGGTTCCTCTCTCACCAGTCATGGCACCTCAGCAAAGGACTTCTGTGACTCACTGGGATTGACACAATCTGTCAATTTCCCGACCCGGATCTCAGCCAATGGAGTATCTTCTCTTCTAGACTTGGTTATGACAAATTTCCCTGCTAATGTCTGCTGCTCTTCTTCTGCTCCAATCGGTTCTTCTGATCATGTGCTTGTCAAAGTGGACATCTCTCTGGCCATTCTCAGAGAGCCTCCTCAGCGTCGACGAGTCTGGCATTTCACTCAGGCCGACTGGGACGGTCTTCAAGCAGCCATCAATCGTCTGGATTGGTCTCCCATCTCCACTGCCTCTGACATCAATTCTTCCAAAGCAAACTGATCTCTCTCATGCACAGATTTATCCCATCTCACCTTCAGTTGTCTTACCCTTCCTCCCGTCCATGGTACACTGAATCTTGTGGTGAGGCAGTTGCCCTGAAACAACTTGCCTTTGCCTCTTGGAAGGCTAATCCAACTGAAGGCAATCTCAGTTCCTTCCACCAAGCTCGGAACAAGTGTGTGTCTACCCTCAGGAGTGCCAGGAAGCACTATCTCTCCTCACTCAAGAATGAACTCTCAATCCTGTCTCCTTCCTCCTAATCCTGGTGGCGTCTGGTCAAATCCGTTTCTGGTGTTTGTTCCCCCTCCATCCCCTCCCTTACCTCAAATGGCCACACAGTTGACATCGCACGTGACAAAGCCGAATCTGTGTTTGCCTCAAAATCCTTAGTCCCAAACCCATCTCTCTCTGTTCCCACCTTTCCCAGTCGAACCCAACTGCTCCTGGACTCTGTGTCCTTCTCTCCTGACAAGGTGGAGGAGTTTTTGTCAAACCTCGACTCTGATTCTGCAACTGGACCAGACGGCATCAGCCCACGGGTCCTAAAATCCTGCTCTGCCGCTCTATCTCACCCTCTCTCTGTTCTTTTCACCCTATCTTTTGCTCAAGGTCATCTGCCAGCATCCTGGAAATCAGCAAACATTACCGCTTTACACAAAAAGGTGCAAAAACAGATCCTTGCAACTACAGACCAATCAGCCTGCTCCCAATTATCAGCAAAGTCATGGAATCCATCATTGCTTCGGATATGAAATCTTTCCTCTTCTCCAATGGCTTGATCTCTGATCATCAATTTGGTTTCAGACCAGGTCACTCCACTCTGGACATGCTGCTTCTGCTGTCTCAACAATGGATGGAGGTCCTCAATGCCAAACAGGAAATCAGAGCTGTCTCCCTTGACATATCACGTGCCTTCGATACGGTCTGGCACCCAGCTCTGCTCACCAAACTCTCCTCCTATGGTATCCATGGAAATCTCCATGCATGGCTTGCGGCCTTCCTCTCTGGTCGTAGTCAACGTGTGGCCCTGAATGGATTTCTCTCATCTCCCCTTCCTGTTCAGGCTGGAGTTCCCCAAGGCAGTGTGCTGGGCCCTGTGCTTTTTCTGGTCTTTATCAATGATCTCTCCGACTCTCTGGAAAATCCTCTCTATCTCTTTGCTGATGACTCCACTCTCTGCCGCTCCATGCCTCTTCCCTCAGATCGGCAGTCTGCAGCCTCCTCACTCTCTGAAGACCTGGACAAAATCACAGACTGGTCAAACAAGTGGAACATGTCTTTCAATCCTGACAAATCTCACACTCTTACTATGTCTCTCCGAAAATATCGACTGGACAACCCTCCCATCTACTTTCTCAACAATCCTCTCCAAGAAGTTCTGTCGCTCAAGCTTTTGGGTCTCACTATCTGCCATGATCTTTCTTGGGAAAACCACATTTCCAAGCTGGCCTCCAAAGCCAGTCGCCGACTGGGCATCCTCCGTCGTGCGAAGTCCTTCCTCGGCACACCTGAGCTCCTCACCACATACAAGGCTTTCATCCACAGCTCAATGGAATACTGTTCTCCCCTATGGGCTGGTGCTCCTGCCTCACACCTGGCTCGGCTTCACGCTGTTGAATCCAAAGCTTTCAGAATCATTGGAATCTCCCGCGATGAAGCTATCTCTGAGGGCCTTTCACTCACTCACCGCAGGCAGGTAGGTGGTCCTTCTGTCTTCTACCGACTCCTCTCCGGCCTTGCTCCCCCAGCTCTCTCTGTGCTCTGTCCCCCAAATATTCCTACAGGTCGCACAAGATCTGCCAGCCACCCTCTGATGGTTAAACTGCCGAAATCTCGGCTCTCTGCTCACCTTCACTCTTTCATTCCTCTTTTCTCCCGCCTCTGGAACAAACTCCCACACTCACTTCAATCACACTCCTCCCTCCAGGTCTTTAAAACAGCTGTTCACCACCATCTCTTATCTTCCCCCATCCAAAACCTTGATCTTTTCTACCCCCACTAATTCACCCCAGATCCACCTTGTTTGAAATTCCAACTTTTTTCCTGGAAGTCCTGGCAATGTCCATATGTTTTATACCTCTCCCACCCACCCCCCCCCCCCCCCTTCCCATGCCTCTCCCCCAAAGCCCTCTCCCTCCCACAGTTCTCTCGATGTCTCCATGTCTCTCGGTCCCTGCTCTCAAATGTTGTGTTAGTATCCTTCCCCCTCTCTCCCCATCTTGTCTACCGCTCCCGATGTTATTTGTTTTATGTGTCTGTTTGTCTTTCTGTGTGATTAATGTTCGCTCTTTCACGAGCCTCGATCTTGTATACAAAAAAAACAAAAAAAACAGGAAATGCTATTTCCTGTAATATACTGAACAAGCGCCTTCACGCCGATATTTCAATAAAGGAGTGGGTCGAAAGAGGGACACGGAAACCAGTACGACGGACACCATTACAGGACTGTTTTCTTCTGCGCATGCGCAGCCTCAACGCTATACTGTATTCTTCCCTCCTATATATACGCAATTACAATTCTGATATAGCATTTGTATTACACCAAGAAACACTGAACCTTTGAATAAAATATCCAATGAGTTACTCTCTTCAGTTATTGTTTTCACCACAGTTACAATTTGTGTATCAAGGAACATCTTATGCAACTTTCATTCATTTACAAGCAATCAGCTGCAGATCAACCTCACTAAATCTACTATATAAGAGGGATGTCTGTCTGTCTGTCTGTGTGTCGCCAATTTTCTCAGAGATGGCTGAACGGATCTTCGTCAAACTTTCAGAGGTTCATCAGTGAGTGCCTGGGAGTGTTTTAGCCCAAAAAAAAAATTGAAAGAAAAATCGATTTTTTTGGAGTTAAAAAAAAAAATCGCTCGACAGTGTCTAAGCTTTTTAAAATTAATAACAGTTATATACAAGTACACATTCGCATAAATAAATACAAAACAATCACCAGACATTTGAACACAAATAAATCAAAGAATTCCTCCCTCCCTCTCCCCCCACCCCCCACCCCCTGCCCTGGTTACTTCTGCTAGTGTTTCATAAAACTTACTTAAACCAACAGAAATTTTTCCTACCCCAAAAAATATCCATACCACAACTGTTGTACAATTTGAGATGAAGACCTACAGATCTAACCTGGATGGATGTTTAGATACTCGCGTGGACCTTCTGACAAGTGTTGGTGTCATGGTTACATCCTTACTGACTACAGGTGAGGGTGAAACGACTGGTTTCTCCTTTACAACAGTTTTGTCCTCTTCGTTCTGGAATTGGATTTTTCCAAATTCTCTGCAGGTTTTAAACTAACAGGAAGACAAATCGGTGGAATGTCTCGTCCAGGTTCTACCTCGGGTAATTATTTTCGCTCTAACTGATTTGGTGAATCATCTGTGATCAAATGATCTGCGTGTACCAATCCGTGGTTATTGCCCGGTATCCTGACTAGGTATGTATTCAGACCCTTAATGGACACAACTGTACCAGGTATCCACTTCTCTTTTCCTCCCCTTACATTTCGAACACGTGCTGGCTGAGGATACATGTCATACTGATGAACGTTTGGGTGTAATCCGTCATGTTGAAATTTTGAAGCTGCATTACATGGCCAAAAGTATGTGGACACCTGAACAACACACCTGTATGTGCTCGTCGAACATCTCATTCCAAAATCATATGTATTAACATGGAGTTTGTCCCCCCTTTGCTGCTATAACAGCCTCCACTCTTCTGGGAAGGCTTTCCACTAGATGTTGGAACATTGCTGCGGGGATTTGCTTCCATTCAGCCACAAGAGCATTAGTGAGGTCAGGCACTGATGTTGGGCGATGAGGCCTGGCTCGCAGTCGGCATTTCAATTCATCCCTAAGGTGTTCGATGGGATTGAGGTCAGGGCTCTGTGCAGGCCAGTTAAGTTCTTCCACACTGATCACTTCCACACCCTAACAAACCATTTCTGTATGGACTCTGCTTTGTGCACGGGGGCATTGTCATGCTGAAACAGGAAAGGGCCTTATCCAAGCTGCCGCCACAAAGTTGGAAACACAATCGTCTAGACGCTAGAATGTCATTGCATGCCGCAGCATTAAGATTTCCATTCACTGGAAATAACGGGCTGAGCACAAACCATGAAAAACAGCCCCAGACCATTATTCCTCCTCCGCCAAACTTTACAGTTGGCACTGTGCATTCTGGCAAGTAGCGTTCTCCTGGCATCTTCCAAATCCAGATTCGTCCATCGAACTGCCAGATGGTGAAGCGTGATTCATCACTCCAGAGAACGCGTTTTCACTGCTCCAGAGTCCAATGATGGCGAGCTTTACACCACTCCAGCCGACACTTGGCATTGCGCATGGTGATCTTAGGCTTGTGTGCGGCTGCTTGGCTGCTCAGCCATGGAAACCCATTTAATGAAGCTCCAGACAAGCAGTTGTTGTGCTGACGTTGCTTCCAGAGGCAGCTTAGAACTCGGTAGTGAGTGTTGCAACTAAGGACACGATTTTTACGCGCTTCAACACTCGGTGGTCCCGTTCTGTGAGCTTGTGTGGCCTACCACTTTGCAGCTGAGCTGTTGTTGCTCCAAGACGTTTCCACTTCACAATAACAGCACTTACAGTTGACTGGAGGAGCTGTCACAGGGCAGAAATTTGACAAACTGACTTGTTGGAAATGTGGCATCCTATGATGGTGCCACGTTGAAAGTCACTGAGCTCTTCAGTATGGCCCATTCTACTGCCAATGTTTGTCTACGGAGATTGCATGGCTGTGTGCTTGATTATATATAACTGTCAGCAATGGGTGTGGCTGAAACAGCCGAATCCACTAATTAGAAGCGGTGTCCGCATACTTTTCGCCATGTAGTGTGTATATATTGTCGAGTTTCCAGGGTGAACACCCTTGGGGACGGATTAGCCGAACAAGTTTAACACTCCGAGGCATTCAGTCAATAATGGCAGAGGTAATAGCCCAGGATGAGGCAGCAAAGGGCAACGAGGCTCTTACCTTCACGGACCCCACTGGGCGTCTTCGACCCTTTCAATAATTAATTCAAACGACACGAAATTATAATACAAAAATACTGGCTTTATTGAAAGAAATGCTGGTAACAAAAGAATACAAGGTAAACCTATTAACTTTTTGAGATATCCCGCAATGTATAGTTTTTGGCCCCATCTCCCAATGGTGAAGAATCACTTTTAAAATTCTAGTAGCCGGATCCGAATCCGTATCTTCACCAAAATCTAATCATTTCGTCCTCGTCACATGCGCTACATCTCTGCCAAATTTTGTCCGAATCCGTCCACAACATTTTGAGATATTTTGTTCACAAACAAACAAACAAACAGACAGGGGTGAAAACACAACCTCCATCCACCTTTGGGGGCGGAGGTAATAAAAAGACTGCAATATCACTCGTTTGGGCACGGAACGCTCGTTTAAATGCACACAGACTGTAACCAACCCGTGAATTTGTACAGCTCTCGCTGGACTCCGACAACAGGCATTGCTTTTCTCTGCAGGTGTACTCAGTCGTATCACCTTGCAGATGAGTAAGTAAATCATGTATTTCTCTGCATGGGAAATTTTAAATGACATGCTCGACAGTTGAACAAGAAGAGAGGGAAATTATTTAAGCACAATGTAGATACGTGTATTTATTAACGTTTTTATTGTTATTATTATTATTATTTTGAGATGAGATTAAACTGGTTATTCGTTTATATAGACACAGCGGGACATCAGAATTTGATTTCCCCAATAACTCCACGAAAATTACATCTGATAAATGATTCGGTTTGTCTATAAAGAGACGCTTGACTGTCAGACACCGAGGTCGTGGAATGAAGCATGATATGAATTATGAATCTATGAAATCTCTGCCTGTTTGTTGATGCTAATGGATGGAGAATCATTTATTGCGACAAAATGCATTACGTGGAAAAATGCGTCAAACATTCATTTTGAGCGTTATCAAATGTTACACATTGCGTCTCCAGCGAGTTTGCTTTTTATTTTCATTCGCTGCTTGAATTTTCACATTGGATTAATTTTGATTGGGGGGAGACATGGAGGTTTGCAAGCACACTATGGTAACAGCGCAAGAGAGTGGGGGAGGTAGGAGTGGGATGAGATATTGTCGGATATATATATATTGTTGCGGATATGAGGATTGCATTTTTTTGATTGTGTGTATTGTATTGTGGTAAATTGTTGTGTAACATTGGTTGGATATGGCCCCTCCTGCCTCCAGAGTTGTGTAAAGGTAAAAAGGGCGTCCCGGTAGTTAATTCCATGAAACACCACATTGCAGGACACTATAAGACCCTTGTTCAGTAGCTTATATCTTTATTATGTGTTTTAGAGTAAGGCCTTGTCTTCCATTAGAATGACACTCCATTGCACCAAACCAAAGAGATAGATTCCCTTCATTCCCATTCCCAAAAACCTCCATTTCCCCCTTTTCGTCATTGCCAAGCCTCGATTGCCAATTACGTCCCCTCCAATTGCCGCCATTGACCACGAGGCAGGGTTGGGGAAGAAAGGCGGGTCCCCACCTCGTCAGAGAGGGGAGGAGTGAGTCAGCCCCACTCAACCAACCATGAACAAGGGGTTGGACTTGGAGAGGGTGTGGAAAGGAACAGCAAGGAGGTTCGAAAAGGTTGAGGGGCGGGGCCTATATAACCCGCGGGACGTTCCCGAGAGAGACATGAGATGGGCTGAGAAAGGAGAGGAGCTTTTGAGAGAGTCGCAAAAAGGTCCAAGGGAGACGCGCTGAAAGGAGAGATGAGCTTTTACGAGATGAGCTTTTAAGAGATGAGCTATAACAAGAGCTGAGTTGTGAGGTCCAAAAGCAGAGGTCATCCAGGGAAGCGCAAAAGCCTGCTATTCGTCACCTTGCTCGCCAGCGGCAGCGTCTACAGCAGCAGCAGCAGCAGCATCCCCAGCAGCCACAACGCTCGCCAGCCATTTGGGGCACGGACGGCGGTTTGGAGCAGGGCCGCGGAGGAACGGCAGCTGTCCAACGCGCCGATTCGTGCTGCCGGACCCAGTGGACTTTCCTCTCCTTCCAGCCAATTCCTATCATCATTCCCCGTGTGAGTCGTCTTTGTTTGTTCTGTCCTGGGTAGGTAATTAAGTCTGTATAAGCTAGTAATTTTCACTGTGTCATCTGTTTTTTTCATGTCCGCTGTAAATACCCGTGACTGCTCTTTTTGCTTATGTGTGTGTAAATAATAATAAACCCCGTTACTCTTCTGTACGTCTTCTTCTTCTTCCTCTTTGCATTCGTCGTCTTAGTCTTTTCCATATTGAGTAGCTGTGGCGCGATACGGCCAACGTCTGGGTGAATCGGGTTAAGTCAGGAAAAAACTGTTCGGCCGCGGCGCCTCCGCTCGGCAAACAACATCCTTAACCGCGGACCGTAACAATATATATATACAGTCACGTGAAAAAGTACGACCCCATGTAAAGTTTTGACTTTTTCAACATATTTCAACATACAGCTATTTGATCTTCATTTCAACAATATTGATAGATAAAGGTGATATAATATAACAAATATCATGAAACATTTACATTTTGTAGTCCATTGTATAATTTAAATAAACGTAAATGCAAATTTCACTTTTGGAAAAAGTAAGTACACCCCATGAAATATTTTTTAATCTTTTTAACATATGCGGACATATCAATATTTGATCATCATTTAAACAGTATCTACAGATAAAGGTGATCTAATTGAACAAAAAACAATGAAAAATTGACTTTGCAATAATTTATTCAACAAAAAATTAACAGAGATGCCATTTCCTTCTGTGGAAAAAGTAAGTACACCCTTGGCTCTAATAGGTGGTATTGCCCCATTTGGCAGAAACAACCTCAAGCAGGCATTTCTTATAACTGTCTGCCAGTCTCTGACATCGACTGGGAGAAATTTTTGCCCACTCCTCCATGCAGAATTCTTTCAGCTGTGCGATGTTTGAGGGGTTTATTGCATGCACAGCTCGTTTCAAATCCCCCCACAACATCTCGATGGGACTTAGATCCGGGCTTTGACTTGGCCATTCCAGAACCCTCCATTTCTTTCTTTTCAGCCATTCCTCGATGGATTTACTGGTATGTTTAGGGTCATTGTCATGTTGCAAGGTCCACCTTCGGTTGAGCTTCAACTTTCCAACAGATGGCCTCACATTCTCCTCAAGCACCCTCTGGTACAATGAAGAATTCATAGTGGATTCTATGATGGTGAGCTGCCCAGGCCCTGATGCAGCAAAGCTGCCCCAAACCATAATATTTCCACCACTATGCTTTACAGTTGATATCAGGTTCTTGTGGTCAAATGCTGTCTTTGGTTTTCGCCAAACATGTCTTCTGGTACTGTGGCCAAATAGCTCTACCTTTGACTCATCTGTCCAGAGCACATTGTTCCAGAAGTGCTGGTCTTTGCCTTGTTCATTGGCAAACTATAGTCTTGCCTTGATGTTCTTTCTGGACAGCAAATATTTCATCCTGGCACACGTCCCATGTAGATCAAATTTATGCAGCCTCTTTCTCATGGTCGACTCGTGCACTTTGACATCAACAGTTGCAAGGGCTACCTGTAGGTCCCGTGATGACATTCTGGGGTTCTTAGAGACTTCTTTCAGCATCTTGCGGTCTGCTCTCGGGCTGAACTTGCTGGGGCGGCCTGGCCTGAACAAGTTGGCAGTGGTTTGGAATCTTCTCCACTTGTAGATGATCTTCGGGACAGTCGAATGATTGATTTCAAATTGTTTGGAGATCTTTTCAAATCCTTTCCCAGACTCGTAGGCATCAATAACCTTCTTTCTGAAGGCCTCATAGAGCTCTTTTGATCTAGGCATGGTGACACCGCACACTTCAACAACAAAGAGCAAACTGAGGGAGCTGCGCTCCAACGCGAGTCGAAAGAAGTGACGCGACCAAAGACGGAATTCGTCCGAGTTGCTTTATTAAAACAAAACAGCTCAGGTATTCTGACGAAAGCCCGTTTATCGGGCAGCAATATATATACACATTTATGTCGGGAAGTTTGCCCGGCAAAAGCTATACCGGGCATGCCCGGGTGTCAAGGGCGAGCCTTGGAAAGGCGAGTCTGGACCTGCCCGGGCGTGTTTGGCTGCAGCCTGGCAAGTCGAGGCTGGGCGTGCCCGGGCGCTCTGGACAAGCACTGGAAAGGCGAGAGCGGGCATGCCCGGACGCTCTGGGCGAGCCCTGGAAAGGCGATAGCGGGCATGCCCGGACGCTCTGGGCGAGCCCTGGAAAGGCGATAGCGGGCATGCCCGGATGCTCTGGGCGAGCCCTGGAAAGGCGATAGCGGGCATGCCCGGACGCTCTGGGCGAGCCCTGGAAAGGCGATAGCGGGCATGCCCGGACGCTCTGGGCGAGCCCTGGAAAGGCGAGAGCGGGCATGCCCGGGAAAGACGAGACCGGGCATGCCCGGGAGGTTCGGGCGTGCCCGGGAACAGTGAGTCCGGGCATGCCCGGGAGAGGCGCCTCTGGCCGTGTTCTGGCCGGTGCAAGGCGATTGTGTGCATCCAGCGGTAACCGCTACACACGCCCCTCCAGAATCGACCTGCACCGGCAGGGTCAATTTAAGGGGGGTCCGGATGACCCGGCCGAAGCGACCCCTGGAAGGTCGTGGGGAGGGGTCCGACGTGGTGGTGGGTGGTCGAGCGGGGGGAACTGTGGACGGGGGGCAGCCTCGCCGCGGAGGAAGGGCCAACCGTGGTGGTCGGTCGACGTCCATGTGCGCCGGTTTGAGGCGGTCCACAGAGATCCGGTCCGACCGGCCGCCAACGTCGACGACAAAGGACTTGTCACCCCGTCGCAGGACCTGGAAGGGCCCGTCGTACGGCGGCCGGAGTGGCCCCCGGTGCGCGTCATGACGCACAAAGACGTACTCCGCTGTGCGAAGCGCCGGGGGGACGTAGGACTGGGGGCCACCGTGGCGGGACGTTGGCACGGAGGCAAATCGGCGGGCGGCCTCCTGGAGGTCCGAGCGCTGGTGTGCGGCGGACCAGGGACTGGTAGCGTCGGGCACGAACTCGCCCGGGACGCGGAGCGGCTGGCCGTAGACGAGCTCGGCGGCAGACGCCCGGAGGTCCTCCTTGGGGGCCGTGCGGAGCCCCAAAAGGACCCACCGCAGCCGGTCGGTCCAACCGTCGTCCTGAAGGCCGGCCATGAGTGCGGCCTTCATGGAGCGGTGAAACCGCTCGCACAACCCGTTGGCTTGGGGGTGGTAGGCCGTGGTGCGGTGCAGCGTGACCCCCAACGAGCGGGTGACCGCGCCCCAAAGTTCGGACGTGAACTGTGGGCCGCGGTCGGACGAGATGTCCGCCGGTGCGCCGAAGCGCGCGACCCAGGTGGCGATGAACGCCTGCGCCACGTCGGTGGTGGTGGTGGAGGTGAGGGGCACGGCCTCCGGCCACCTGGTGGTCCTGTCCACCATGGTGAGCAGGTGGGTGAACCCCCGCGATGGGGGCAGGGGACCCACCAGGTCCACGTGGACGTGGTCGAAACGCCGTGCAGGCACGGTGAAAGGTGCCAGCGGGGCCTGGGTGTGGCAGTGGACCTTGGCCCGCTGGCAGGCCGTGCAGGCGTTGGCCCAGTCGCGGACGTTCCATCGAAGGCCGTGCCAGACGAAACGCGCCGACACCAGCTTCTGAGAAGCTTTCCGGCCCGGGTGAGAAAGGCCGTGGATGGAGGCGAAGATGCGGCGCTGCCAGGAAACGGGCACGATGGGGCGAGGCTGGCCCTGGGAGACGTCGCAGAGCAGGACGGTGCCCGCGAAGGGGATGTCGGCCAGGCGGAGGCCCGTGTCCGCCGCCCGGAGGGCCTGCACTGAGGTGTCGGTGGTCTGGTCGGCCGCCATGAGCGCGAAGTCCACGCCGAGGTGGACCGCGTTCGCGCTGGCCCGAGAAAGACAGTCGGCCACAGCGTTGTCTTTGCCGGCGACGTGCCGGATGTCCGTGGTGAATTCCGACACGGCGGAGAGGTGGCGCTGCTGGCGGGCCGACCACGGCTCCATGACTTTGGCCATTGCGTAGACCAACGGCTTGTGGTCGACGAAAGCCGTGAACGGGCGGCCCTCCAGGAGGTGTCGGAAATGGCGAACGGCCAGGAATAGACCGAGCAGCTCGCGGTCGAACGTGCTGTATTTTAACTCGTTCGGCCGGAGCTGCCGGCTGAAAAAAGCGAGTGGCTGCCAAACCCTGTCCACCCATTTTTCATGGACGGCGCCCACCGCGTAGTTGGAGGCGTCCGTAGTGAGGGCGATGGGCGCGTTGAGCACCGGGTGAGCCAGCAGCGTTGCGTCGGTGAGGGCCCGTTTTGCGCTCGCGAAGGCCACGTCCATGGCCGCGGACCAAACGATGTCATGCTTGGCCGGCTTGCCCCGGAGGGCCTCGTAAAGGGGCCGCATGAGCTGAGCAGCGCGGGGCACGAATCGGTGATAAAAATTCACCATGCCGAGGAACTCTTGTAGGGCCTTGATGGAACGGGGACGCGGGAACGTGGTGATGGCCTCGACCTTGGTCGGCAGCAGCACGGCCCCGGTCTTGGTGATGCGGTGGCCCAAAAAGTCAATGGTCATCGTGCCGAAGTGGCATTTGGCCGGGTTGACAATTAAGCCGTGCTCGCTGAGGCGACCGAACAGTGTTCGGAGGTGGAGGAGGTGCTCGGCGCGGGACGTGCTGGCGACGAGGATGTCGTCCAGATAGACGAAAAGAAATGGCAGGTCGCGCAGCACGCCGTCCATTAAGCGCTGGAACGCCTGGGCCGCGTTCTTGAGGCCAAACGGCATCCTCAAAAATTCAAACAGGCCGAACGGCGTGATGACGGCCGTCTTCGGGACGTCGGCCGCCCGGACAGGTACCTGGTGGTATCCCCGTATCAGGTCAATTTTGGAAAATATGACCCGTCCCGCCAAACGGGCGGAAAAGTCCTGGATGTGCGGGATCGGGTACCTGTCGGGGGTGGTAGCGTCGTTGAGGCGGCGGTAGTCGCCACACGGGCGCCATCCGCCCCCCGGCTTTGGCACGATGTGCAGTGGTGAGGCCCACGCGCTATTGGAGCGCCGCACGATGCCGAGGCGCTCCAACGCATCGAACTCGGCCTTTGCCACGGCGAGCTTGGCCGGGTCGAGGCGGAGGGCCCTGGCGTAGACCGGCGGGCCCGTAGTGGGTATGTGGTGCTCGATCCCATGCCGCACTGCGACGGCCGAAAACGTCGGCCGTGTGAGGGCCGGGAATTCCGCGAGCAGGCGAGCGAACTCTTTCGCCGTCGGGAGGGCGCACGCCAGTTCGGTCGGCGTGGAGCTGCTCATCGTGCACGCCAGGGAGCTGAAGGTCTCGGCGTTGACAAGGCGACGACGTTTGACGTCGACCAGCAGCCCGTGGGCACAGAGGAAGTCGGCGCCCAGCAAAGCCATAGGGACGCAGGCGGTCACAAAGGTCCACTGAAAGCGCTGGCTGCCGAAGCAGAGGGTGACGTTGCGCGGGCCGAAAGGGCGTATGGCCGAGCCATTAGCAGCGACCAAAGAGGGGCCGCAAACGGCGTCCCGCCTGTCCTGCTCGGAGGCGGGTATGACGCTCAGTTGGGCGCCGGTGTCACAAAGGAAACGCCGCCCGGACGCTTTGTCCCGAATAAAAAGCAAGTTGCCCGAGTGGCCGGCGCTCATGGCTGGGAATGAACGCCGGCCCGGCCGTTTCCCAACTTGCCGAAAGTGCACGGGGGTCGGCACGTCCGAGCCTTGTGTCCGAACCTGGCATGGTAATAACACCACGCCTGGTCAGGTGGAGGCCCCGGCCGTCGTGTCGGAAGCGGTCGGTGCGGCGTGGCGGCCACCAGTTTCACCGGCAGTTCGGCCTCCAACCGCGCAGGGCGCTCGGGCGTCGTGGGCGTCACCTCGGACGGCGGCAGGCTCCAGGTAGCCGCGCCAATGTGTTGGCCCACCGAGGAGATCTTATCGGCTTCCCTGGCGAGGGCGCGGGGATCGGTGATCGACGTGCCAGCCAGGGCGAGGCGTACCGGGTGAGGCAGCTGGCGAAGGAACAACTCGCGGAACAGAAAATCCGGAGAGTGCTCACCGAGCAGCGAGAGCATATAGTCCATGCGCTCGGACGGGCGCGTGTTGCCGAGCTCGGGCAGGTCGAGCAGGCGCCGTGCACGTGCCGCCGGTGAGAGGGCGAAAGCGTCGAGGAGGAGCGTCTTCAGCGCGTCATACTTGTCGGCAGCGGGCGGGTGCTCGAGGAGGCTCAGGGCGCGGGCCGCGGTGGCGGAACCGAGCGCTGCCACGACGTGGTGGAAGCGGGTGTTGTCCGCGGTGATGCCTCGCAGGGCGAACTGGGAGTCCGCCTGGGCGAACCAAACAGCCGCGTGAGCCTCCCAGAAGGTAGGCAGTTTAAGAGTCACTGCCGTGTCCATGTCGGTAGGTCACCAGTGAGGGAGCTGCGCTCCAACGCGAGTCGAAAGAAGTGACGCGACCAAAGACGGAATTCGTCCGAGTTGCTTTATTAAAACAAAACAGCTCAGGTATTCTGACAAAAGCCCGTTTATCGGGCAGCAATATATATACACATTTATGTCGGGAAGTTTGCCCGGCAAAAGCTATACCGGGCATGCCCGTGTGTCAAGGGCGAGCCTTAGAAAGGCGGGTCTGGACCTGCCCGGGCGTGTTTGGCTGCGGCCTGGCAAGTCGAGGCTGGGCATGCACGGACGCTCTGGGCGAGCCCTGGAAAGGCGATAGCGGGCATGCCCGGACGCTCTGGGCGAGCCCTGGAAAGGCGATAGCGGGCATGCCCGGACGCTCTGGGCGAGCCCTGGAAAGGCGATAGCGGGCATGCCCGGACGCTCTGGGCGAGCCCTGGAAAGGCGATAGCGGGCATGCCCGGACGCTCCGGGCGAGCCCTGGAAAGGCGAGGAGCGGGCATGCCCGGGAAAGACGAGACCGGGCGTGCCCGGGAGGTTCGGGCGTGCCCGGGAACAGTGAGTCCGGGCATGCCCGGGAGAGGCGCGTCTGGCCGTGTTCTGGCCGGTGCAAGGCGATTGTGTGCATCCAGCGGTAACCGCTACAAAACCAAACTAAATGTCTGAGGTTTAAATAAGACAGGTTCATCCAAGATCCTCTCTAATGATGTTCTAATCATTTGCACCTGAGCTGGTGCACCTGATTCTAATTTTAGGTGTTTGAAGTAGTGATAAATGTAGGGGTGTACTTATTTTTTCCACATGCGAAATTTGCATTTATGTTTATTTAAATTATACAATGGACTACAAAATAGAAATGTTTCATGATATTTGTTATATTATATCACCTTTATCTATCAATATTGTTGAAATGAAGATCAACTAGCTGCATGTTGAAATATGTTGAAAAAGTCAAAACTTTACATGGGGTGTATTTACTTTTTCACGTGATAGTATATATATATACTAGCGGGGTCACCCGTGGGAATCCCACGGGCATGGACGTGTGTGACATTTCGACATATTGAGTTAGATGCTGCACCTTGTGAGAAACCACCGGTGAAACCACCTGTTCTCACCCAGATTTGGTGCCCCGCCCACCGCGTGACGTGGCCTCCTTGGAGCCTCACGCGATCGGGAGGCGATTCGGCACGTGATTGGTGGAGAGTCGAGAGCGCGGTCGCCATCTTGTATTTACTTTTTCACGTGATAGTATATATATATATATATATATATATATATATATATATATATATATATATATATATATATATATATATATATATATATATATATATATATATATATATGTAAATATATATATATAAATATATATAAATAAATATATATATATATAAATATATATATATGTATATGTATATATATATAAATAAATATATATATATAAATATATATTGTTGCGGATATGGGATTTGCATCCATCCATATCCGCTTGTAAATATTCCCCTATTTCCTCAATACTTCCCAACTCTCCCCAATCCCCCATTCCCTAGTCCCATTTTCTGTAAACAACACTCTGTAGACCCGACCTCCCCCTTGTGGTCGCCCCATTAAATGTCGCACCCAGGTTCACCGCATCTCATGTAAGACAACTATAGGACATCTTGCTAGTTATTCTTCGTCTATGTCAGTTAAGGATTCGTTTCCATTAATTCTGACCCTTCGTTGCACCAGAATGTGATTGTATGGCACCGTTAGGAAGTTTAGGACCTCCCAATACCTCCCCGCAGCTCTTCCTCACAGTTCAGCAACAACAACAACAACAACGAGCGAAGGGAGTGCGCGTCCTCACTCCGGCTTGGTTGGTAGGGGTGATGGGAGGGCACCAGGCCTTCCCAACGAGCCGCCATCGAACATGTGCTCGACGGGGTTACCAAACAGGGGCTCCCTGTCAGCTCCTCGTCAAGGGCGGAGCCCGGTAACCCCCGCACCCAATGGAAGCGGCGGACCGATTCCATCTGGGGCGGAACCAACCAGCCGAGGGCGTGTCACTCCCCGCTGAGCATGCGCAGTGAGAGGGAGGTGACGTCAGATGCGCGCTTAGCGTGGAGCAAGCAAGACGTCCCCTCCGAGCGCTGTGACACCTCCCTGCATCTTTTGGACCGTGCTTTATCCTGTCCCCGAGCCAAGGTGCACCTTGTGCTATCGACCTACCTGTCCCTTCCTGCCATCAATCCCTGTGTAAGTCTACCTTGTCCGTTTGTCCGTGGTCTGTCTGGGATTAGATAAGACTGTCTTTAAGTGCCCATCTCTTCTGTGTCTTTACCTCACTCTGCCTTGTAATCTACCCCCTTTTCTCCACCACTGTAATTATACCCTCCTCCGGAGGTCTTGAGAACTGTACCCCTTGCGTCGTTTCATCTATCCCAGTCGTCGTGTCCTTTCCATCATTGATTTAGCATAGCGCGATTTGGCCAACGTCTGGGTGAATCGGGTGAGTGTAAGGGAAGAAAAGGGGAGCAACTGTTCGGCCGCGGTAATACCACCGCTCGGTAAATAACATCCTAATCCGCGGTCCGTAACAACTGGTGTCTGGGAGTGGGATACGAGGCCCGAACCAAATTTTTAAAACAGCTTTAAAATATATAATTTGGTCAAAATTATAAAGTACCGAAATTTGCTTTTGTTTTACAAAAACCCGAATTTTGAAAGTCGCGATATGGCAGATCAAGACGGCTAGGTTCCGGTAGAGGAGAGTGGGGTAGAATCGACCCAGGACCCCAGGGAAGAAGTGGGGAAAATGGTGGAGGAGAGTAAAGAAGGTGTGGTTGAGGGGGTATCAGGTGCACAAAATGGCGCCCTCGCGCACGTGGTTGCAGCGGCACCAAATTTTGCCGCGCCCGTGACCATAGCAGCGGGCTTTGATGTGGGGGACTTCCTGGCGCAATTCACCGAGATGCTGAGAATAGAGGGGGAGAAATTGATTGATAAAATGGCGAGGGACAGAGTCGCATATGAGGTAAGGGAAGCGGAGAGGGACAGAGACCGCAGGGTGGGCGAGAGAGTCCCAGGGGTGCACGACGAGGTAACGCGGGTCGAGAAGCACTGGTTGAGCGAAGCGGAGGAAAGCGCGGGTACAATGACGGGGTAGAAATCGCGACACGGGGTTTGGAAAAGCCGGCGACCGATGAGGTAGAGGGGATTTTATTAAAACCAACGGTCGTCGAGGGGAACAAAGACAAAGCAGTAGTGGGTACAATTAAAATTGAAGAGATGACGGAGGTAGCCCGGGAATTGCAGGGAGAAATGGAATATGTACAAAGTCCCTGCTCAAATCATAATGGTGTGCTCACTACCCAAATAAAGAGTTTGCAGGTTTTGGTGCAGGGAGGAAGAAGAACCCCGAAGGTGAGACGTGCTGTGTATTGTGCGGGGAGATTTTGTAAGAGGATGTTTGGCGACAAAAGAATTTTCGCGCGCTTGGGATCGAGGAGGCATCCGGGCGTTGGTGAAGGGTCCCGTGTGAGTAAAAATGGCACGCGTGTGAGGAAAAAGTGTGCGCCAAAGGGTGAGTGTGTTACGAAGCGCGAGTGTGATACCGAGTGCGAGCGAGAATGCACGTCAGGGTGTATGGGGTGTGACACAGGGAGTGAGAGCAATACGGAGTGTACGTGCGAGGGTGAGTGTGACACGGAGAGTAAGGTGGTGGTGGACCGTGTGCGAGGAAGCACACCTGGGTCGGTGGTAGCGCGAGTGTGGGAGAGCCCATCCGAGTGCGTTAGTGGGTGGATGCAAGAGTGCACGCCCATGGTGAGTGTTATGGAGGAGAGGTGTGGACCGAGTTGTGCGCAAGAGTGTGCGCGAGAGGAGTGGTGTGTAACAGGGAGAGCGTTGGTGGAATGTACGGACGGCGTTGGAATGCCGGGTTTTGTGAGGGTGAAAGGGGTAGCGTATGCGTGTGAGCATGCCGGTGAAGCATCGACGGTAACCGGATTAGCGGTTAGAGCGACGGATAGCCGATGCGAGCACTCGGTGCGAGGAGCCCTTTGTTGGATGCGAGGCCCGGCGCGGATCAAAGCTGCATCGTTTCTCTTCGAAGCGTCGTTGCCGATTCGGGCTTGGCCCCGCCCCGCACGGTCGAGTCCGGGCCTTGTCGGGCCAGTCGACCGGTCCAGTTCAAGGGCGAGTGGGAGGAAGCGGAACGGTGCCCCCTTGCGGGGACGGGGTTCGGTTCCGACCGGGGGAGATTGAGCCATCGGGCCCGGGACCGCAAGGTGCCGCGCCGAGATGGTGCGTGGAATCTCGGCTCGACCAAACCACCTCCCTTGAACCGAAAGCCGGACGGATTCAACCTGCAGGCGACCAAACCACCCGAATTCATTGCCCGGCTTTACGAAGCCGAGTTTAATGATGTCATGACGCACCGAGGCTAGGATATAGCGGACTGTGATGATGATGATGATACTGATGGTGTTTTTGGATTCGAAATTTTGGGATGGAGAATTTTTGATTTGTGGAAATTGGACGAGCAAAATTGATAGTGGGACGTCCCCGATGTGGTGGGATGGCAACTCTGTCATCCCTCACAGGGGGGGGGGGGGGGGCAA
This sequence comes from Myxine glutinosa, assembly GCF_964187855.1. Classification (NCBI taxonomy): domain Eukaryota; kingdom Metazoa; phylum Chordata; class Myxini; order Myxiniformes; family Myxinidae; genus Myxine; species Myxine glutinosa. The sequence goes on from NC_136262.1 coordinate 71,646,808, forward strand.
AGGAGCACTAGAGTTATGGGGTGTATGGCAGTGAAAACTAGCCCGGGTGGGTTAGGATATTGTGTGTAGGGACCTAGAAGATGACCTTAGGTGACGTTAAGATTAAGTAAGAGACTTGGTACCTGTAGTGGGGACGTAGTAGCTTAGTGTTTGATAATGACGTGGGAGCGCTGAGTGTAAGGGAAGACGGAGGAGCGCGAGTTTTAGAAGGGAGTAAACAGAGCAGATGATGCAGTATGAATGGAAGTGCTGGTGAGCAGCTTCAAATGAGGCATCGGTGAGGCAATGCTCCGAGGTGTGTGTGAGTGTACAAGTGATGAATGAGAGAGCATTGCGGATGAGTGTCATGGTGAGTAGTGAGTGTTGTGGATCAGCGCGAATGTGCTTGGGGGAGAGAAGGGTGCAGGCGGCACCAAGTATGAGAGCACAGGTGTGCAAGTACAGGTGTGTGAAATATATGGAGCAGAGAATGAGTGGTGTGGAGAGAGTTGGAGTAAGTGGTACGGAGTGGTGTGCATGGTGCGAAGGTGTGGATGGGGGAAGAGTGGACCCCTTTCACGAGTACCCGGGGCGGGTAGTGTAAGTGTTAGGTAGAGGGTATAGGTAAATTGTGGTTGGATATTGGCATCTGTGGTGCGGGTGGAAGAATGGTATTTGGATGGGTGCATTAGTGTTGTGGAAATGGCTGGGCGTGTAGCCTGTTAGTGTGTGTAGTTGGTTTGGGCACTCCACCACTGTGAGGATGTCAGCCAGGTGAGGCCGCAGATGGGCTCTGGGAGCCGGTAGTTGTGGATGGGGCCCGAGGATCAGGAGGACGGACCCGGGTAGCCCAGTGCCAGAGGGCACCAAGGGGTGACAGAGCCAGGAGGGGCCTTCCCCAGTTAGATAGGTTAGGGTGAGGAGCTAGGTAAGCTCGGGTGGCAACTGCAGTGGTGGAGGTGTGCAGGTGGGTAGACCTGCTGGGAGAGCTACACGTCACAGCCCAGAAATTGTGCAAGGGCACCGGGAGATGAATCGGGGGAGTGAGACCCCAAATTGGGAAGCACCACAGTTTGGTCAATGGGAATTGGTTTTTAGAACCCATAGTGTAAGTTGGCCAATGGATTGGCAGGGAAAGACCCCGGGTAGTGTAAAGGGTGTTAGTGATTTAGAGGATAGTTAGGATTGAAGTCTCCTCGCACCATCTACATGCACTCACCTGAAGTAAAGATGACGTACCTCCACACCATGCCATGTTTTGTTATTTTACTGTGCAAATGTTTGGAATGTGAGACGCATCATGACGTGGGTGTGACATTGTGCTTGATGTTCCATCTCTTCCTCCTTATGAGGATTGATGACGAATTGGGTGATGGCAAATTTTGGTTAGAGGGATTGTGGTGACGAATTTGGTATTGGAGAAATATGGGGAGACGAGACATTAGCGACGAATTTGTAAATGTGTAGATTTTGTAAATATGGGGTAAGGGCAAGGGTAGTGTAGGTGACAGGGGGGGTGACGTACGGTAGGGACGAGCTTTCTCATTTCGCTCTCCGTACGCATTTCGCCTTGCATTGCCTTATTGACGTGTACCCTTGTGACCTTACCCCTCACTCATTTGTCTTTCCCCTTTTGTCTCCCACATGACCTGTGCGCCATTGGGCGCCGAGGGGAGCGTGCGTGAGTCGGCCATTGTGTGCCCGAAATTCCCAGAACCAGCTGTCTGCATCGATGCACCACAGTATGGACCACATGCCTGTGGCCGAGCACCACGTATGGACCCCATGGGTTGGGGCATGGCCCCTCTGCTGGAACCGGCCATGAGGGCCCGAAATCTTGCTGGCGGACCTTGGCCACAGGGCACCGATGCCCCACAGGTGAACCACACTAGTCGGCCATGTGGGCCATAAATAAATAAAAATGGACACGTTGGGTGCATATCATTTTATGTTCAAATAGGCCGCCAGTAAGAAAATGAAAGGAAATGACAACATCTGGAAGAAAGTAAATAGCCAGCAGAGGGAGCCGAAGAGCAAGAGACCACCTGCAGGGTTAGGGGTTGTTGGTTTATTTTTTATTATTGAACATTGACGTACTATGATGACTGGGCACCGATTGGTGCCTGAGGGTGTATTGGTGCATTTTGGGTGCTTTCATGGTGCATTGATGCAGAGCAGACTGTCTCTCCCCCAGAAAGAACAATCACAGGTCCTGGGTTAGTCTTGTAAATAAAGTAGCGTCAATTGTAAATAATGCTCCCTACCGGCTGTATGTTTAGTTTGAGGATGCTTTCCGCGATTCGGTTATCCTGTGGGTGTGTTTCTGTTCGGAGAAGGGTGCAACGTCGCAGGGGGACATATTTACTAATTTGTGAACATCTGTAAAACTGTCACACTCAGGGTTGAGTTAATAGTAGAGGGAACTACATCTGAGTGCCACACTAAAGTAGGTAAAAATTTATCGGGTCGGGCCGCCCCGAGGTCGAGAAGGGTGCAGTGTTGCGGATATGGGATTTGCATCCATCCATATCCGCTTGTAAATATTCCCCTATTTCCTCAATACTTCCCAACTCTCCCCAATCCCCCATTCCCTAGTCCCATTTTCTGTAAACAACACTCTGTAGACCCGACCTCCCCCTATTTCCCCCATTAAATGTCGCACCTAGGTTCACCGCATCTCATGTAAGACAACTATAGGACATCTTGCTAGTTATTCTTAGTCTATGTCAGTTAAGGATTCGTTTCCATTAATTCTGACCCTTCGTTGCACCAGAATGTGATTGTATGGCACCGTTAGGAAGTTTAGGACCTCCCAATACCTCCCCGCAGCTCTTCCTCACAGTTCAGCAACAACAACAACGAGCGAAGGGAGTGCGCGTCCTCACTCTGGCTTGGTTGGTAGGGGTGATGGGAGGGCACCAGGCCTTCCCAACGAGCCGCCATCGAACATGTGCTCGACGGGGTTACCAAACAGGGGCTCCCTGTCAGCTCCTCGTCAAGGGCGGAGCCCGGTAACCCCCGCACCCAATGGAAGCGGCGGACCGGCCCCAGTGGGGCGGAACCAACCAGCCGAGGGCGTGTCACTCCCCGCTGAGCATGCGCAGTGAGAGGGAGGTGACGTCAGATGCGCGCTGAGCTTGGAGCAAGCAAGACGTCCCTTCCGAGCACTGTGACACCTCCCTGCATCTTTTGGACCGTGCTTTATCCTGTCCCCGAGCCAAGGTGCACCTTGTGCTATCGACCTACCTGTCCCTTCCTGCCATCAATCCCTGTGTAAGTCTACCTTGTCCGTTTGTCCGTGGTCTGTCTGGGATTAGATAAGACTGTCTTTAAGTGCCCATCTCTTCTGTGTCTTTACCTCACTCTGCCTTGTAATCTACCCCCTTTTCTCCACCACTGTAATTATACCCTCCTCCGGAGGTCTTGAGAACTGTACCCCTTGCGTCGTTTCATCTATCCCAGTCGTCGTGTCCTTTCCATCATTGATTTAGCATAGCGCGATTTGGCCAACATCTGGGTGAATCGGGTGAGTGTAAGGGAACAAAAGGGGAGCAACTGTTCGGCGGCGGTAATACCACCGCTCGGTAAATAACATCCTAATCCGCGGTCCGTAACAATATATATATATATATATATATATATATATATATATATATATATATATATATATATATATATATATATATATATATATAGATATATATATATATATATATATATACATATATACTTCGGACAAAAGTCCCTCATGGCATAAATTTTGATGACTAAAGCATGTTCCCACATCAACCCAATCAAATTGTTAACCGTAACCCATTCATTCATTCATTCATTCATCATTCATTCATTCTACCTTTATATGTCATTTTTATATAAATATATAAATATATTATATGAATATAAATGGGATATGAATATATGCTTGTGTGTTTATGTATGTATATCTCTATATTTGTATATGCACGTGCACCCTAACGGAAGTGACCGTAACGCAAACGGTCACTTCCGTTGAACTTGGGGCTGGTGAGTGAGCTTTGGCGTGGCTCTTCCTTCTGTATGCATTTTCTACACACGTCACACATCTCACACACATATCACCATACACGCTTGACTGATATACATGCCTGCTGTTTTTGTAGACTCAGAAGAAGACCTTTGTTGGTCGAAAGCTTGGTCGACAATTAAAGATCGACGTCCTGAAGCTACGTCCGCGTCTTATTTAATCTAACGATTATATATATATATATATATATATATATATATATATATATATATATATATATATATATATATATGTATGTATATACATATATTATATATGTATATATATATATATATATGTGTATATATATATATACGTGTATATATATATATATATATATATATATATATATATATATATATATATATATACACAACAATAAACAACAACATGCATTTTAAAGACCATTTTCCCTGCTAGAGCGGGGATTAGCCTTGCGGTCCCCATGACAATCTTCTCCATTTTGCCCGATTTTCTGCATCTCTCCTTGTTAACCCCCTTGCCTGCATTTCTTCTTCCACCATCTTTAGCCAAGTCTTTCTCGGTCTTCCCCGTCCTCTACTTCCTTCTACATTCATTTCCATCACTCTTCTCAACCAGTCACTTTCATCCTTCCTCAACACATGACCAAACCATCTCAACCTGTTCCTCTTCACATCATCAATCACAGGCTCTATTCCCATCATCTTTCGCAATTCATCATTTGTCTTCCTCTCTCTCAACGATACTATGCACATCCACCGAACCATTCGCATTTCCACTCTTTCCAGCCTTCGTTGCTGCTCTACTTTCATTACCCATGTCTCGCTCCCATAAATCATAACACTTCTCACACATGCAGCATACACCTTTCCCTTCAGCTTCAACGACACTCCCCTCCTCATCAGCATGCCACTCAGTTCCCGAAACTTCTTCCATGCACATCTCACTCTTGCAACCGTTGCCGAGTCTGATCCACCTTCTCCATTCAGCATGTCTCCGAGGTAGCAAAATGTTTTCACACCTTCCAGCTTCACGCCATCTCCAAGATCCAACTCAACATTTCCTCCATCTGCAGCTCCCTCAGTGCACACCTTACATTTGAATGTAGCTGCCACACTGGTTAATGACCCTCTCAGACCACTACATTTTTGATGAACCCACTCAGCGCACATTGTACATTGAATGGAGTTCACTCTGACACCCTTCCTGCACACAGCACAGGGCCACTTCCCAGGCCACACAGCACAGGGTCACCTTCAGACCTTTTGTCTCCATACATTCCTTCCACTTGTTCATGTTTTCCTTCAGTCATCCATACTTTCCGCAATAAACACCAGATCATCTGCATACAACAACTCCCACGGTAAACCCTCCTTTATGTTCTGAGCCAGCACCTCCATCACAGCTACAAATAGTAGTAGACTTAGCACCGACCCCTGATGCACTCCCACCTTCACCTCAAACTCACCACTGTTCCCGTCCTTCGTCCTTACATCTGTGCGTGCTCTTTTGTACATTGCCATCACTACTCTGATCAACCATTCCTCCACTTCTAACTTCCTCAATGCCCATGTCATTACTTTGCGTGGAACCCTATCGAATGCTTTCTCCAGATCAACAAACCCAAGAATCAACTTCTTCCTCTTCTCCATGTACCTCTCCTGCAACTGCCTCACAATTAAAAGCGCGTCTGTCGTTCCTCTTCCTGGCATAAATCCAAACTGCATTTCGTCGATCTTCACTTTCTTCCTTATCCTCCTCTCCAACACCCTTTCCAATACCTTCATTCCATGCTCCAATAACTTTATCGCTCGGTATGAGCCACACTCCAGAGGGTCACCTTTCCCCTTGTATAGAGGGACGAGGGTACTCAGTTCCCAATCCACTGGAATGCGGCCTTCTTTCATCACCAGATTACAGATCTCTGTCATTCTCTTCACACCCCAACATTCTGCTGCCTTCAACATATCTCCCACAACTCCCGTCGGCTATCCCGCTTTTCTACTCTTCATTGCTTTTATCGCTTCCTCAACTTCCTTCTCAGTTATCTTCTCTGCCGGTCCTAAAACTGGGTTACTCTCTATGTTGCCATCCCATTCATTCTCTGTATTCAACAGCATTTCCATATATCTTTTCCATCTTCCTTTAATTCCATCTGGGTCCACAACGATTTGTCCCATTTCATCCTTCAAGCAACTCACCCCCATCACTTCACACCTCTCTTTCGCTATCTGCTTTGCAATCCTGAATACTGCTCTCTGACCCTCTTCCGAATCCAAGCGTTCTTCGAACATTTTCCGACATGCCTCCTGCGCCATTGCTACCTCTTTTTTTGCAGCCTTCTTGGCTGCCTTATAAATTTCATGCTCTGCTGTTTCTGCTCCCGTACCCTTCGCCTTCTGCCACTCCTTGAACTTCTTCCTCTTCTCGTCAATCCTCTTTCCAACTTCATCATCCCACCACCATGTTTCCGAGTGCCTCGGTGGTCCTTTTGTCCTTCCACATACCTCACCAACGGCTCCCAACAGACTCGCTTTCATTGACATCCAACCACTTTCAAGCTCAACCACATCATCCTCTACCCTACTCAGCCTCTCTTTTAATGCCTCCCTTACTGTCACCTCTTTCAACCTCCACACCTTCATTCTCGGCTGGTACTTCACCCGCCGAGCTCTCCTCGCACCTTTCACCCTTATGTCGCAGACAACCAAGTGGTTCTGTGAAACAGCCTCCTCCCCCGGGATCACCTTTGTGTCCCGGAGGTGCCCCCTATCTCGCCTACGCACCATCAGGTAGTCAACGGTTGTCGTCGACCCACCTGTCGTGTATGTAACAAGCTTATTATCCTCTTTCTGGAACTGATTATTACAAATCAACAAATCAGATCCATCAGAAAACTCCAAAATCCTTTCACCTTCTCCATTTCTCACACCATATCCGTAACCCCCATGAACTCCCTCACAACCATCCATATTCCTTCCTACATGTACATTTAGGTCTCCTCCTACCACAATAACTTCCTCATCTTTCACGTTTTCCATCAGCTTCTCTATCGCACACCAGAACTTGTCCTTCTCTTCATCGCTCCGACCAACCTGCAGAGCATATCCTGAGATGACGTTCACCAAGAGCTTTCCATTCATCATTTTCACCATCATCAACCTATCACTCACTCTAGTCACACTCACCACACTGTCTACAAACTCCTCAGAAAACAGGACACCAACACCATTCACGCCCTCCAGGCACCCTTGCCACACAAACTTGTATTTCTGTCCCTGCTTACCCTTCACCATTCTCACACCACTTCCCTTCCATCTCGTCTCTTGCACACAACATATGTCCACTCTTCTTCTGACAATACTTCCACCACTTCTCCTGATCTCCCTGTCATTGTCCCTACATTCCATGTCCCAAACCTCAGAAACCGATCTCCACTTCGGGCTGTACCCTGCCCATATGTAGTTGTAATTGTCATGGTTCTCTTTTTGAGGCAATGTTTTTATGGCCGGATGCCCTTCCTGACGCCGACCCTCTTAGTCGTCTCTTACGACATGCAGGGATACGGTGTACCTATTCTAATCCAGGGTATACTCTGGGAAACGTTTAAAACATGGAAATTCTGGGGGGGTGGGGAGGGAGGGCGACGTCAGCATCACGGCTGCGGGGGCCCCGTCAGCACGTCATCCGAAAACAGCTCCGGTTGGTGCGAACCACTCGGTCATTGGCGCGAACCAGGTCCCGACACGCCCTTGCTCACTTGGCCCCGATGAAAGCCTCGCTGGGTGTTCTCCAAACAGGGGCAAAATCGCCCAAGCCGCGCTGGATTTCGGCAGCGGAAGCCTTGCTCGCTCGGCGCCGATGAAGGCCTCGCTGGGTGTTCTCCAAACAGGGGCAAAATCGCCCAAGCCACGCTGGATTTCGGCGGCGGAAAAGCAGCCACGAAGCGACGATATTCGGTCGGGCAAATAGAACACCTTGTCCCATGCAGTCTTGAGAAACACCCAACGACCAAGCAGCTAGCTAGTGCTTGCCAAACCAGCCGTTCCTTATCAACGGTTTTGAATCTTTATATATATATATATATATATATATATATATATATATATATATATATATATATATATATATATATATATATATATATATATATATATATATATACACTACCGGTCAAAAGTTTAAGAACCACTAAATTTTTCCAGTTTTTATTGAAATTTACGCAGTTTAATGTCTCAATGTACTCTGAAATTAAGGATAGAACAAATAAACAATTGGAGATGAAAAAGAAATCATAGAATCATTTTGTTTAACAAAATTTTATGTAAATTTTTGACTCAGCAAAGTAGCCACCTTTTGCAGATATAACCGCCGAATACACTCGTGGCATTCTTTCTACAATGGAAATCAAATATTGTTTGGGAAGTTCTTCCCAACACTGTTGCAGAAGTTCCCACAAATGTGTTGCACTTGTAGGTTGCTTTGCTTTCACCCATCTGTCCAGTTCATCTCAAACCAGCTTGATGGGGTTTAAATCTGGAGACTGTGCTGGCCATTCCATGATTTGAAGCCTATCGTCTTGTTATTTTCCTCGAAGGTAGATTTGACAAAGCCTTGAGGTGTGTTTAGGGTCATTATCTTGCTGTAGGATGAACCCCTGACCAACTAGGCGTATACCAGAGGGTATTGCATGGCGCTGCAAAATGCTGTGGTAGCCCTTTTGGTTCAGGGTGCCAGTCACTCTGGGCAAGTTGCCGACTCTGGATCCAGCAAAAGAGCCCCAGACCATCACGCTTCCTCCTCCATGTTTGACAGTTGGTGTCACACACTGAGGAACCATCCTTTCGCCTACTCGACGGCGTACAAATACCCTGCGTGATGAACCAAAGATTTCAAATTTTGATTCATCGGTCCATAAGACCTTCTTCGAGTCTTCAGTAGTCCACTGGCGGTGCTTCATGGCCCAGGCAAGCCTCTTTGTCTTATTTTGCCATCTTAGCAATTTTGCCATCATCGACTTCCGCTTCCGGTCCGGTCTGGAGAGGACGCTGGCGTTACTTGTTCGCCGCTTCTCTGACTGGGCCATTGTACATAGTTTGCTTTTCTGGTGGTCGTGGCGGATTTTTGACCGTTGGGTCTGCCCTCTGCTCGGTCCCGGCTCTGCTCCTGGCTTCGCCTGCCCAGCTCCTCCACTGTTTCCTCAGGCCCACTCCCGTTGTTTGCGGCGGTGGCTGTTTGCCGCTGTGGTCTTGATTAGCGGCTGCTGTCGTTTGCCGCTGCGTTTGCCGCTTTGCCTCCTCGACCTTGGCCTCGTACTCGTCCCTTCGCTCCTGCCTGGCATGGCTCTGAGGTACTCCGCCGCAGGGCTTCTTCTGCTCGGTACCCGCTCCACCCCATCATGCATCTCTGCCATTAAATCAAATGGACTCCTCCGACGACCCAGGTACATTCACCGTGGCTCCGGTCGTAAGTTTGTTTATTTGCAATCAGGTCACTCCATCCCCGTCCTCTGGTAGGCTCAGCGCACTCTCACTCTTCATCCCAGTGCACCTGGTCACAGCAACGCACACGATCGCACCTCCTGCCTACGAACCCTGGCTAAATCACCTGAATTCATCCCTGCTGTTCAAAACAACATCAAGCTCACCCTGTTCAACACCCGGTCCCTCAACAACAAATGCCTCATCCTGAACGAATACATCCTGGATAACAAACTGGACTTTCTCTGTCTCACCGAAACCTGGCAACAACCTCTGGACTACTACACACTTAACCTCACCACACCCAATGGATATTCCTACGTCAATAAACCACGCTCGGAGGGCCGAGGTGGTGGAATTGCCGTTATCCACCGTCAAGACATCAAGACCAACCTCATCTCCATCTCATCTGCTCCATCATTTGAACACCTGGCTTTAAAACTCTCTGGTCGCACGCAGTCAGTCATGGCTGTCGTCTACCGCCCTCCCAAACCACACCCATCATTCCTGTCTGACTTCTCCTACTTTCTGACCCAGCTATGTTCCCTCTCCCCCTCAATCCTCCTCCTTGGTGATTTCAATATCCACATGGACTCCACTGACTCCACAATAACCACTGACTTCACTGATTTACTCACCTGCTTTAACCTCACTCAACATGTCGACTTTCCTACCCATATCCGTGGTCACATTTTGGACCTTGTCTGCTCCACTGGATTAAATTTGCACCATCTCTATGGCTCCGACCTCACCCTCTCTGACCACTTAGCCATCACTCTGACCATCAACATCCCCGCCCCGACACCAAGGCATTATCGCACAATCAACTTCCGTAAGCTAAACGCTCTTTCACCGACCTCATTCTCATCCACCCTCTCTGAAAAAATGTCCACTTCTCCCTTCATTGACCTCCACACCCCTTCCGACCTCACTGACTACTACAACCACACTCTCTCCTCCTGCCTTGACCAGCTTGCGCCTGTAAAAACCAAAACAGTTTCTTTCACCCATTCTGCTCCCTGGTTTACCCCTGAACTCTTCCTCATATGTGGTGATTTCAACTGTCATCATGCCAGTTGGCTGGGTGTGGGTACCTCTCTCACCAGCCATGGCTCCTCAGCAAAGGACTTCTGCGACTCACTGGGACTGACACAATCTGTCAATTTCCCGACCCGGATCTCAGTCAACGGAACATCTTCTCTTCTGGACTTGGTTATGACTAACTTCCCTGAAAATGTCTGCTGCTCTTCTTCTGCTCCGATCGGATCATCTGATCATGTCCTTGTTAAAGTGGACATCTCTCTGACCATCCTCAGGGAGCCTGCTCAGCGTCGACGAGTCTGGCATTTCACTCAGGCCAACTGGCACGGTCTTCAAGCAGCCATCAATCATCTGGACTGGTCTCCCATCTCTACCACCTCTGACATCAACTCATCCTGGGAATTCTTCCAAAGTAAATTGCTCTCTCTCATGCACAGATTTATCCCATCTCGTCTTCAGTTGTCATACCCTTCCTCCCGTCCATGGTACACGGAATCTTGTGGTGAGGCTGTTGCCCAGAAACAACTTGCCTTCGTCTCCTGGAAAGCAAATCCAACGGAAGGAAATCTCATTTCCTTTCACAAAGCCCGAAACAAGTGTGTGTCCACCCTCAGGAGAGCCAGGAAACAATATCTCTCCGTTCTCAAGACCGAACTCTCTTATCTGTCTCCCTCTTCCAAATCCTGGTGGCGTCTGGTCAAATCCGTTTCTGGTGTTTGTTCCCCCTCCATCCCCTCCCTTACCTCAAACGGCTACACAGCTGACTCCGCACGTGAAAAAGCTGAATGCCTCAACTCTGTGTTTGCCTCTAAATCTTGTGTCCCAAACCCATCCCTCTCTGTACCCACCATACCCAGTCGTACCCTGCTGCTCCTGGACTCCGTGTCCTTTCCTCCTGACAAGGTGGAAAAGTTTCTGTCAACCCTCGACTCTGATTCTGCAACTGGACCCGACGGCATCAGCCCACGGGTCCTAAAATCCTGCTCTGCTGCTCTATCTCACCCTCTCTCTGTTCTCTTCACCCTCTCTTTTGCTCAAGGTCAACTGCCATCTGCTTGGAAATCAGCCAACATCACCGCTTTGCACAAAAAAGGTGCAAAAACAGATCCTAGCAACTACAGACCAATCAGCCTTCTCCCAATTATCAGCAAAGTCATGGAATCCATCATTGCTTCTGATATGAAATCTTTCCTCTTCTCCAATGGCTTGATCTCTGATCATCAATTTGGTTTCAGACCAGGTCACTCTACTCTGGACATGCTGCTTCTGCTGTCTCAACAATGGATGGAGGTCCTCAATGCCAAACAGGAAATTAGAGCTGTCTCCCTCGACATATCACGTGCCTTCGACACGGTCTGGCACCCCGCTCTGCTCACCAAACTCTCCTCCTTTGGTATCCATGGAAATCTCCACGCATGGCTGGCGGACTTCCTCTCTAGTCGTCGTCAACGTGTGGCCCTGAATGGGTTTCTCTCATCTCCTCTTCCTGTTCAGGCTGGAGTTCCCCAAGGCAGTGTTCTGGGCCCCGTGCTTTTTCTGGTCTTCATCAATGATCTCTCTGACTCTCTCGAAAATCCTCTCTATCTCTTTGCTGATGACTCCACTCTCTGCCGCTCCATTCCTCTTCCCTCAGATCGGCAGTCTGCTGCCTCCTCACTCTCTGAAGACCTGGACAAAATCACAGACTGGTCAAACAAGTGGAACATGTCTTTCAATCCTGACAAATCTCACACTCTTACTATGTCTCTCCGAAAAGATCGACTGGACAACCCTCCCATCTACTTTCTCAACAATCCTCTCCAAGAAGTTCTGTCGCTCAAGATTTTGGGTCTCACTATCTGCCATGATCTTTCTTGGGAAAACCACATTTCCAAGCTGGCCTCCAAAGCCAGTCGCCGACTGGGCATCCTCCGTCGTGCGAAGTCCTTCCTCGGCACACCTGAGCTCCTCACCACATACAAGGCTTTCATCCGCAGCTCAATGGAATACTGTTCTCCCCTATGGGCTGGTGCTCCTGCCTCACACCTAGCTCGGCTTCACGCTGTTGAAACCAAAGCTTTCAGAATTATTGGAATCTCCCACGATGAAGCTATCTCTGAGGGCCTTTCACTCACTCACCGCAGGCAGGTAGGTGGTCTTTCTGTCTTCTACCGACTCCTCTCCGGCCTTGCACCCCCAGCTCTCTCTGTGCTCTGTCCCCCAAATATTCCTACAGGTCGCACAAGATCTGCCAGCAACCCTCTGATGGTTAAACTGCCGAAATCTCGGCTCTCCGCTCACCTTCACTCTTTCATTCCTCTTTTCTCCCGCCTCTGGAACAAACTCCCTCACTCCCTTCAATCCCACTCCTCCCTCCAGGTCTTTAAAACAGCTGTTCACCACCATCTCTTATCTTCCCCCATCCAAAACCTTGATCTTTTCTACCCCCGCTAATTCACCCCAGATCCACCTTGTTTGAAATTCCAACTTCTTTCCTGGAAGTCCTGGCAGTGTCCATATGTTTTATACCTCTCCCACTGCCCCCTTCCCACGCCCCCCCCCCCCCCCCCCCAAAGCCCTCGCCCTCTCTCAGATCTCTCGATGTCTCCATGTCTCTCGGTCCCTGCTCTCAAATGTTGTGTTTGTGGCCTTCCCCCTCTCTCCCCATCTTGTCTACCGCTCCCTATGTATATGTTTTATGTGTCGGTTTGTCTTTCTGTGTGATAAATGTTCGCTCTTTCACGAGCCTCGATATTGTATACAAAAAAAAAAAAAAAAAACAAAAAAAAAAAAAACTCCACCTGATGAAAACTCGTGCTCGCCAACTTGAAAGACTCCGCAATAAAACGGGTCTCACAGTTCACTCCCAAGCCTACAAGGACCACCTACAACACTACAAAGATGCCCTCTCCCGCGCCCGCTCTGCCTACTACTCTCAAATTATCCACTCTGGCTCCGGAAACCCAAAAGCACTCTTCTCGACAATAAACAAACTCCTCCGCCCCCTGAACACCACCACCCAGTCATTCACAGTAGACAACTGCATCTCCTTCCTCTCTTTCTTCCAACGCAAAATTGACAACATCTACAACAGCTTGACCACCGCCGCACCCGCTCCCCCTCCAACCACCTGCCCCCCCCTGTCCTGCCATCCCCTGTCTCGGTTCTCCCCAATCTCCCCTACTGACCTCTCTGAACTCCTCATAGGAATGAAAACTGCCACCTGCACTCTTGACCCCATCCCCTCCAGCTTTGTCAAAGCCTCCCTCCCTGCTCTCTCTCTACTTATCATTGCAACAATAAACTCCTCCCTGTCTACAGGCATCGTCCCACCTTCCCTCAAAATTGCTGCTGTTACCCCCATTCTAAAAAAACCTGGTCTAAACCCTGACACCCTAAACAACTTCAGACCCATCTCCAACCTACCCTTTCTGTCAAAAGTTTTGGAACGCGCTGTAGCCACTCAACTCAAACATCATCTCTCTGCCAATAACCTGTATGAAACATTCCAATCCGGATTCCGGTCCAACCACAGTACTGAAACTGCTCTCCTCAAAATCACCAATGACCTTCTCCTCTCCTCTGACGCTGGCAACCTCAACATTCTCGTCCTCCTCGACCTCAGCGCTGCCTTTGACACCATCGATCACACTATCCTCCTCACCCGACTTGAATCCACCTTTAACGTTACCGGCACTGCCCTCTCTTGGATTAAATCATACCTCTCTGACAGATGCCAGTTCATCTCCATCAATAACTGCAAATCCCCCACTGCTCCCCTCCCCCAAGGTGTCCCCCAAGGTTCAGTTCTTGGCCCCCTCCTCTTCATCCTTTACCTGTCCCCGCTCGGTCACTTAATCCGCCGTCATGGTCTCCAATTCCACTGCTTCGCCGATGACATCCAGCTTTTCATCTCCACCAAGTCCGTCTCCACCGACACCCACTCTATCCTGACAAACTGCATCACTGAAATAAAATCCTGGCTTCAAATCAACTTCCTCAAGCTTAACTGTGATAAATCTGAAATAATCATCATTGGCCCAAAAACGCTCACAAAATCCACCCATAACTTTGCCCTCAACATCGACGGTATCCCAGTATCCACCTCCCCTCACATCCGGAATCTTGGCGTCATCTTTGACCAAACCCTTTCCTTCGACAAATACACTAAACAGATCACAAAGTCAGCCTTCTTTCACCTGAAAAACATTGCCCGTCTCCGCTCATCCCTCTCCTCCACGGCTGCAGAAACCCTCATCCACGCCTTCATCACCTCCCGTCTGGACTACTGCAATAGCCTCCTCTATGGTTCACCCTCAAAAATCACCAATAAACTCCAATACATTCAGAACTCCGCTGCCCGTCTACTCACCCATTCCCGGACCCGTGACCACATCACCCCCGTCCTTTACAAGCTTCACTGGCTCCCCATCCCCCAGAGAATCCAGTACAAAATCCTCCTCTTGACATACAAAGCCCTCCATAACCTGGCCCCATCCTACCTGGCTGACCTCCTCTCCAGACACACTCCCACCCGCAACCTCCGCTCTGCTGGTGTATATATATATATATATGTATATATATATATATATATATATGTATATATATATATATATATATATATATATATATATATATATATGTACATGTATATATATATATATATGTATATGTATATATATATATATATGTATATGTATATATATATATATATATATATATATATATGTATATGTATATATATATATATATATATGTATATGTATATATATATATATATATATGTATATGTATATGTATATATATATATGTATATATGTATATCTATATCTATATATATATATGTATATATATATATGTATATATGTATATATATATATATATATATATATATATATATATATATATATATATATATATGTATGTATGTATGTATAAGTTCAAAACACACCTGGTCACAAGTGTGCCGCACTGACCGGGTCTTCAGTCGAGGTCCTCAGCATCATCCCGTTTCGGCCCTTCAACCTCGATACGGTCAGCTGAGGTGGGCCAGCAGGGGCACATGCACATCCACATGCACAACGACACCTGGATGCGTACATACCCCCACCCCAGCCAGTGCGAACGCAGACTACAACAACAACACCTCCGCATCCAGAATTCACAGCACCAAACAAACATGGTGGAACACTCAAACACCTACCTTTATACCCTTCACCACTCACCAACAAAACACACCAGATCATTCTTTCACACATCCACACACATACACACACAACACCAACCAACCACCTACCCTTACAATACCAACATGCACCACTCATGCAAACATGCAAAACCATTCATGCAAAACCACACCCACTCATGACCAACTCCTGCAACACACACACACACACACACACACACACACACACACACACACACACACACACACACACACACCTCCATTTCTATTCCGTAACCTCAACCTACACCATTCGACGTGCCACCATAAACTTCCTCCAAATCCAAAATGAGCCTTTCAAGGCAATCTGGGCCACCTTGTCACACATTCTCCTTCTTTCTGTCCCACACAATCCCAGCCGAGCAAGAAATGCAGAAAAGGATTTGCCAATATACCCTCTACACCCCACCTCAAATGGCTGACACGAAACGCGCCAACCCTTCTCCCGGCACTCTGCCTCCAGCTCACTGTACTTTCCTCTCTTCCTCTCGTGCACCTCCTCCATGTTCTCTTCCCAAGGTACAGACAATTCCCCTAAGATGACCTGTCTTGTTGCACCTGACCAAATGACAATGTCAGGCCGCAACCTTGTCACACAGATCTCCTCAGGCAATACCAATTGTGGCTTTAGGTCTGCCACCACCTGCCAATCACAAGCATCTGACAGCCCTCTTGCTTTCCACCTCCTCCTCCTCTTTCCACCTCTTACCACTTGGCCCTCCTTGACAAACCACACCTCTCCCCCATCAGTCTCCTTCTCCACTCTTCTCTCTCTCGACCTCAGCACCTCTTGTTGCACCATCTGCACCACCACCGCCAGCACCTGATCATGTCGCCACCTGTATCGTCCTGCTGCCAATGCTACGGAACATGCACTCAGTTCATGCTGCACCATTCCCACACCTCCACACAAATAACATCTCTCCTCCTGCAACAACCCCCACAATCTCAAGTTTACTGGTGACGGAAGCACATCATACGTTGCCCGCAACAGGAAATTCAACAATATTGGCTCCATCCTCCAAATCTCTTGCCACTTCAACATACTCACCCACACACCTTCCCACCTAGTCCAAGCACCTTGCTGTGCCTGACTGACTGCTTTCACATATCTCCCCTCCTCTTCTTTTCCTCTCACCTCCCTCTCAACCATCTTCCTCCTCTCTTTCACACATGCCTTTCCCCATCGCTCATGCTTCATCCACCCCAAGCCATGCTTCCCGTGCTGTACCATCCCCATGACCTCCTCCTGTTGCAACCGCTCCTCCATCTCGTCCACCTCTGCTCTTGCAATCCACTTCCGACTTCCCTTCTTCTCTGGGAGAGCATTCTTTACCACTGCATCACTTGAATCCCACAACATCATGAACTCCCGCACCCTCACCACCTTAAACTCCTCGGTTAATGATGTCAAGGGAAACTGGAGTTTTCCACCCTGACCATAAAAGGCAATGTTCGTCAAACAGCGTGGCACTCCCAACCACCTCCTCACAAACCCCCTCACCACAACCTCCATCCTCTCTACATGCCCAATCGCAATATCATACATCATCAATGGCCACAATACTCCTGGCATCAATCCAAACTTCAAACACCATACTTTCAACTTTCCTGGCAAACCACATCCATCAATCCAATTCAAACCTCTCAAAAACTTGTTTCTGACCTCCTCCACTCTTCCCACATCATTCAACTCCACTGTATACCATCTTCCCAAACTCTTCACAGGGGCCTCCACCAATGATGGAACCACCTCCCCTCCCAGCTCAAACCTGTGCATGTTATCCACCACTCCTCGTCTCACGACCACACTCCTCGACTTTCTTGCTTTAAATCCCATTCTTGCCCACCGCATCAACCTTTCCAGTCGTCCCAGTACCTCTACTGCTGCATCAGCGGACTGTTGGACAACTGTCAGGTCATCCATGAAAGCACACATTGCTGGCAACCTCTGACCAGGGGCTAGCTCCACTTCTTTCCCATGTCCACTCACTGCACGTATCAACAACTCCATAACCAGCACAAACAAAATAGGGGAGATGGTACATCCCATCGGGATCCTCACTTCCAACTTCTGCCACTCTGTTACATAGGACTGTGTCGCAAACCGCATCCAAAACTGATCATAATATGCCATCAAAAAATCCCTAAATCTCCGTGGCACCCAAAATAAATCCATGGCATACCTGATCAAGGCACGCGGCACTGACCCATATGCATTCTCCAAATCCAGCCATACCACCGCCACATCCTTCCTTTGCCTCTTTGCCTCCTGTAACACTTGCCAGACCATTGCCGAGTGTTCAATGCATCCTGGTGATCCTGGTATTCCTGCCTTCTGCACAGAACCATCCACAAAACCATTCCCTCTGATGAAGCCTTAGAGCCGTGCCGCAAAGCAACTCATCAATATCTTCCCATCTACATCGAGCAATGATATTGGTCTAAACTGCTCCAGTGTCACAGCCTCCTCCTGCTTTGGAATATAAACTCCTTCCGCCCTAGTCCATTGACTGGGCACCACTCCTTGCCTCCATACCACCTTCAGAGCCTTCCACAGATACTGCCTGATGCCTTCACAACTCTTAAACACCTTGTATGGCACTCCACTTGGTCCTGGAGCCGATGCCGCCCATGCCTTCCTCAAAACTGCCTCAATCTCAGACATCTTTGGCTCTGACAAATCAAATGGAACACCTGGCTCTGTCGGTCTCACCAATCCTTTGATGTCCTCCACCACTTCGTTCCTCCTTGTGTCTGCATACGTGACACGCAGGTGACCTTCCAACTCTTCCTTTGGTACCTTCAGTACATATATATATATATATATATATATATATATATATATATATATAATTATATATATATATATATATAATTATATATATATATATATTGTTGCGGATATGAGGATTGCATTTTTTTGATTGTGTGTATTGTATTGTGGTAAATTGTTGTGTAACATTGGTTGGATATGGCCCCTCCTGCCTCCAGAGTTGTGTAAAGGTAAAAAGGGCGTCCCGGTAGTTAATTCCATGAAACACCACATTGAAGGACACGATAAAACCCTTGTTCAGTAGCTTATATCTTATTATGTGTTTTAGAGTTAGGCCTTGTCTTCCATTAGAATGACACTCCATTGCACCGGGTGAAAGAGATAGATTCCCTTCATTCCCATTCCCAAAACCTCCATTTCCCCTTTCGTCATTGCCAAGCCTCGATTGCCAATTACATCCCCTCCAAAGCCGCCATTGACCACGAGGCAGGGTTGGGGAAGAAAGGCGGGTCCCCACCTCGTCAGAGAGGGGAGGAGTGAGTCAGCCCCACTCAACCAACCACGAACAAGGGGTTGGACTTGGAGAGAAAGATCAAGGAGGTTCGCGAAGGTTGAGGGAGGGGGCCTATATAACCCGCTGCGGGACGTTCCCCAACAGATCGCAGATGAGCTGAGAAAGGATAGGAGCTTTTACACGAGAGTCGCAAACAGGGTCCAAGAGAGAGCTGGGTAGTGAGGTCCAAGAGAGTTGAGAGTTGCACCGTTGTTGCGTGCGAGATACGAAAAGCCTTTGACAAAGAGCCGCTTCAACCAGCCCCGTTTCAACCAGCCGAGTGACCCTGCCGGCGTGCGCTGTAAAGCCGAATACAAGGAGCTGCCGGCGTGCGCTGTAAAGCCGAATACAAGGAGCTGCCGGCGTGCGCTGTAAAGCCGAATACAAGGAGCTGCCGGCTCCCCGCTTCCCGCCCGGAGTGGACCCGCTCGCTGTGCCCTGTGATCCCACCTACTCATCCCTCCAAACGATTCCTACCCTTCCATCCATTTGCGTACGTGAGTTTGTTTTGTTCGTGCTGTCCTGGGTAGTAAACTAAGTCTGTATAAGCTAGTAATTTGCACTGTGTTACCTGCTTTTTCATGTCCCCTGTAAATAATCGTGACTGCTCTTTTTGCTTATGTGTGTGTAAATAATAAACCCCGTTACTCTTCTGTACGTCTTCTTCTTCTTCCTCTTTGCATTCGTCGTCTTAGTCTTTTCCACATTGAATATCTGTGGCGCGATACGGCCAACGTTTGGGTGAATCGGGTTTAGTTTAAAGGGAAGTCGGGGAACAACTGTTCGGCCGCGGTGCCTTCGCTCGGCAAACAACATCCTTATCCGCGGACCGTAACAATTGGTGTCAGAAGTGTCGGATTCGGACCTGAAGCGTTTAACGCGCTCAAAATTACAAAGTACCGAAATTTGCTTTTGTTTTACAAAACCCGAATTTTGAAATCGCGCCATGGCTGGTCAAGGCGACGGGATGCCGGTGGGAGAGATAGACGGGGTAGAATCGACCCAGGACCTCGGGGAAATGTATGTGGATGAAAGAGAGGAGGAGAACATTGGCAATGTGGTTGAGGGGGTATCAGGCGCACAAAGTGGCACTTTCGCGCACGTGGTTGAGGGGGCCACGGCCGCGGAACCAATGGGCGTGGTCCAAATGCAGGCCTTCATGGAGCAATTTATGGCGCAAATGCAGGCGTCCCTCAACCTGCAGGGGGAGCGATTGGAGGGCCAAATGGGACAAATGGGGAACCGGATGGAGGCTCAGAGTGAGCAATTGGGGGTAATGAGGGACGAAGCGAGGGGTACCAGTGCCCAAATAGGGAAGATAGACAGCAAATTTGAGGGGTTAGACAATAATTTTGAGGGATTAGACAAGAAATTTGAGGGGTTAGACAATGCGATAGAAGGGGTGAAACATGGGTTAATGGGGGTGGAAAATAGAATGGCTGCCCAGGAGAATCAGTTAGAGGGGGTGAAAAATGGGTTGAGGGGGTTAGAAGATAGGATGGAAGACAAATTGCGGGAGATAGGGGAGCAATCCGCCCGAGAAATTAAACAAATGGGAGAGCAGATAGAGGAGGTAAAAATCTGGGTAGAAACCAAATTGGATGCTCAGAGGGATGAATTGGGACAGATGAGGGCAGCATCTACAAAAGAGAGGGAGGAGATGAAAGAGGAGATACGACGAGGTGTAAGTGAGGAGGTCTCGGGGGTACGCGAGGAGGTAAAGCGAGGTGAAAAGCGTATGGAGAAAGAAGTGAGGAATAATACGGCGAGGTTACAAGGGGAAATAGAGGGTCTGACGAGGGGAGTAGAACAGCTGCCAGTGGGACAAAAGGAACTAGTGGACCAAGTGGAAAAGAACACTGCAATAATCGGGGGGTTAAAAGCGACACAAAAAGACATTAAGAACGAATTAATAGCGACACAGAAGGAATGTCAGATGGTACATGAGGGGTTGACAAAGAAGTTGGAAGAGGTGACAGAAGTAATGGAGACGAAGGACCGAGAGGTGAGGACGCACATAGAAATGGTTAAAGTGGCGTTAGAGGAAGAGATAGAGGGGGCGCACCGGGAGATGAAGGAGGTAAAGGAAAAATTAGAGGAGGTGGAAGAAGAGGTGAGTGAAATTAAGAAGAGATGGACAGAAACTAAGAGAGAAATACAGGAGGAGGTGATGGAGTATGTACAAGGTCGGTGCTCAAATCGTGATGATGTGCTCGCTAACCAAATAAAGAGTTTGCAGGTGGCGAAGGAGGTGTGGAGACGAGGTGCCAAGGTGAGTGGCGATATACGTGGAAATGTACATGATGTGAGGGGAGCTTCAGTCGGCTTGGGGGTTGATTTGGATCCGGGTGTTCGTGAAAGGCCGTTGGTGAAGTGTGCGACAGGTACGGTGTGCGAAGGAGGAGGTGTGCGAGAATGTCCGACTCTGGGGTGTGTGAGGAAAAAGTGCGCTCCGAGGAGTGAGTGTGCCGTCGAGAGTGAGTTGGTTGTTGCGCGTGTGCGAGGGGGCACATGGAAGCGCGGAGTGGGGAGTGTTACGGAGGAAGTAACGAGAGAGTGTGCACAAGAGGATGCGCGAGAAAGGTGTGTAACGGACGGGTGCATGGGGAAAGAGCGCGCTGTCAAGAGTAAGGGAGAATGCACGCCTGTGGTGAGTGTTACAGAGGGTGTAACGGGAGAGTGTGCGCAAGAGGATGCGCGAGAAAGGTGTGTAACGGATGGGTGCATGGGGAAAGAGCGCGCTGTCAAGAGTAAGGGAGAATGCACGCCTGTGGTGAGTGTTACAGAGGGTGTAACGGGAGAGTGTGCGCAAGAGGATGCGCGAGAAAGGTGTGTAACGGACGGGTGCATGGGGAAAGAGCGCGCGGTCGAGAGTAAGGGAGAATGCATGCCTGTGGTGAGTGTTACAGAGGATGTAACGGGATAGTGTGCACAAGAGGGTGCGCGAGAAAGGTGTGTAACGGACAGGTGCGTGAGGAAAGAGTGCACTGTCGAGAGTAAGGGTGAGTGCGCTGTCAAGAGTGGTGGTGAAAGTAGTGAGAGTGACACGGAGCGTGAGTTGGTTGTGACAGGTGAGAGAGGATGTACACCTGGAATGGAAGGAAGCACACCTGGAACGGTAGAGCGTGTATGGGAATGCACGCTGGAATTAGTAGTGAGGCACGTGGTTGGGTGTGCGAGTGAGAGCACACCTGTGATTGTCACAGAGGAGATGACCGAGAAGGGAGCGCGAAGAGGTGTGTTGGTGAGGTGTGCGAGCTACGAGTGTGTGCAAAGGTGTTCGGTGGTCAGGTGTGTGACCAAGTCTGTGAGCGGAATGAGTGTACCGAGGTGTGTAAGAGAAGGTACGACGAGGAGCATGGGAACAGCTGGATGTATGAGCAAGAAAGGGGTAGCGTATGCGTGTAAGCATGCAGGTGAGGCATCGACGGTAACCGGGTTAGCGGTTAGAACGACATTTAGCCGAATCGGGCCCTCGGTGCGCGTCGGGCAGCTTCTCGTGCCGCGAGGACCAGCGGGGATCCGAACCACGGCGGGTTTGAAAGGACCGCCGTACGTGATCCACGCTAGGCCGCGTTTGGAACGGCCGCGTCCGTGCTCCACTAGGTGGAGCGGGCAGCCCGATAGGAAGGGTCGTCATGGCGACCCCCTTTTGTTGAGGCGTTCCGGCAGGTCGAGATCGGGCCATGGGATGGCTCCGTGCCGAGGTGGTGCGTGGGATCTCGGCCCGGGTAAGCGTCCTTCCCTGCACCGAGTGCCGGACGCATCCAGCCGCCGGCACCAAACAACCCGCATTCATTGCTCGGCTTTACGAAGCCGGGCTGTGGAAGTGAATTGGCGCACCGAGAGGCATTAGTAAGTAGACTGTAATGATGAGGATAGTGGTCTGGACCAGAAATTAGAAAAACAAAATTTGATGATTGGCAAAGGATTGGCAGAGTGATGATTGGCAGAGGATTGGTAGAGTGATTGGCAAATTTTTGATTTGTTGAATTTGGATGAGCAAAATTTATAGTGGAACGTCCCCGATGTAGTGGGATGGCAACTCTGTCATCCCTCACAGAGGGGGCAAAGGAGCACTAGTTTATGGGGTGTATGGCAGTGAAAACTAGCCCGGGTGGGTTAGGATATATCGTGTGTAGGGATCTAGAGAGATGACATTAGGTAACGTTAAGGTTAGGTAGTGACTGATACCTGTAGTGGGGACGCAGGTAGAGTAGTGTGGATGATAATGACGTGGGAGCGCAATAGTTCAAAGGGGCGACGGGGAAGCGCAAGTTTCAGAGGGGAGTAGTTAGATGAGATGATGCCGTGTGAGTGTTGGAGGTGTATTCAAGTGTATTGAGCAGGGTATGAGTCAATGAGTGTGAGGAACAGGTGTGATTGCACAGGTGTGCAACTGAACAGGTGTATGGAGCAATGTTTGAGTGAGTGATAGTGAGATGAGTTGTGTTGACCAAATGGTCCAGGGAGAAGGAGGGTGCAGGTGGCACCAGGTATGATTGCACAGGTGTGCAACTACAGGTGAATGGAGAATGGTCGTGTGAAATACATTGAGTGTGGAATATATGGAGGATTGGAATGGATGGTCGTGGAGTGAGTATGGTGGAAATTGTGGAGTGGAGTGGATGGTGCGAAGGTGTGAATGGGGGAAGGATGGACCCCCATCACTAATACCCGGGGAGGGTAGTGTAAGTGTTAGGTAGAGGGTACAGGTAAATTGTGGTTGGAGATTGGCATCTGTGGTGCGGATGAAAGAATGGTATTTGGATGGGTGCATTAGTGTCGTGGAAATGGCTGGGCGTGTAGCCTGTTAGTGTGTGTAGTTGGTTTGGGCACTCCACCACTGTGAGGATGTCAGCCAGGTGAGGCCGCAGGTGGGCTCTGGGATCCGGTAGTTGTGGATGGGGCCCGAGGATCTGGAGGACGGACCCGGGTAGCCCAGTGCCAGAGGGCACCAAGGGGTGACAGAGCCAGGAGGGGCCTTCCACAGTTAGTTAGGTTAAGGTGAGGAGCTAGGTAAGCTCGGGTGGCAACTACAGTGGTGGAGGTGTGCAGGTGGGTAGACCTGCTGGGAGAGCTGCACGACCCAGCCCAGAAATTGTGCAAGGGCACCGGGCGATGAATCGGGGGAGTGAGACCCCAAATTTGAGAAGCACCACAGTTTGGTCAATGGAAATTGGTTTTTAGAACCCATAGTGTAAGTTGGCCAATGGATTGGCAGGGAAAGACCCCGGGTAGTGTAAAGTGTGTTAAAGTCATTTAGAGGATAGTTAGGATTGAAGTCTCCTCGCACCATCTACATGCACTCACCTGAGATGACGTACCTCCACACCATGCCATGTTTTGATTATTTTTTATGTGCAAATGTTTTGGATTGTGAGACGCATCATGACGTGAGTGTGACATTGTGCTTTGTGTTCCATCTCTTCCTCCTTATGAGGATTGATGATGAATTTGGTGATGGCAAATTTTGGATAGAGGGATTGTGGTGACGAATTTGGTGTAAGGGAAATATGGGGAAAACGTGACAGTAGTGACGAATTTGTAAATGTGTAGATTTTGTACATATGGGGTAAGGGCAAGGTAGTGTAGGTGACAGGGGGGGGGGGTGACGTACGGTAGGGACGAGCTTTCTCACTTCGCTCTCCGTACGCACTTCGCCTTGCATTGCCTTGTTTGATGTGTACCCTTGTGACCTTACCCCTCGCTCATCTGTCTTCCCCCTTTTGTCTCCCACATGACCTGTGCGCCATTGGGCGCCGAGGGGAGCGTGCATGAGTCGGCCATTGTGCGCCCGGAACTCCCAGAACCAGCTGTCTGCATCGATGCACCACATTATGGACCACACATCTGTGGCCGAGCACCACTGATGGACCCCATGGGTTGGGGCGTGGCCCCTCTGCTGGAACCGACCACGAAGGCCCGAAATCTTGCTGGCGGACCTTGGCCACAGGGCACCGATGCCCCACAGGTGAACCACACTAGTCGGCCCTGTGGGCCATAAATAAAATAAATAAACATGGACACGTTGGGTGCACTTTATTGTAATACAAATAGGCCGCCAGCAAAGGAAAGACAACATCTGGAAGAAATAATAATAGCCAGCAGAGGGAGCCGAAGAGCAAGGGACCACCTGCAGGGTTTGGGGTTGTTTGGTTATTTTTATTATTGAACATTGATGAACTATGGTGACCGCACCGATTGGTGCTTGAGGGTGCTTTGGTGCGTTTTGGGTGCTTTCACGGTGTATTGATGCAGAGCAGACTGTCTCCCCCCCCCCCCCCCCCCCCAGAAAGAACAATCACAGGTCCTGGGTTGCGTTTTGTAAATGAAAGTAGCGTCACTGTAAATAATGCTCCCCACCGTCGGTGTATAGTTTGAAGACCATTCCGCAATTCGGGTAACTGTGGGCGTGAGTCTGTTAGGCAGGGTGCAATGGAGCAGCGGGACACATTTATCTATGTTTTAAAACTGTCACACTCAGGGTCAGGTTAAAAGTAGAGGGAACTACACCTACGTGTCACACTAACTTAAAAGTTGTAGGCCCGGGACGTGCCTAAGAGGAGGAGGGTGCAGTGTTGCGGATATGAGGATTGCATTTTTTTGATTGTGTGTATTGTATTGTGGTAAATTGTTGTGTAACATTGGTTGGATATGGCCCCTCCTGCCTCCAGAGTTGTGTAAAGGTAAAAAGGGCGTCCCGGTAGTTAATTCCATGAAACACCACATTGAAGGACACGATAAAACCCTTGTTCAGTAGCTTATATCTTATTATGTGTTTTAGAGTAAGGCCTTGTCTTCCATTAGAATGACACTCCATTGCACCGGGTGAAAGAGATAGATTCCCTTCATTCCCATTCCCAAAACCTCCATTTCCCCTTTCGTCATTGCCAAGCCTCGATTGCCAATTACATCCCCTCCAAAGCCGCCATTGACCACGAGGCAGGGTTGGGGAAGAAAGGCGGGTCCCCACCTCGTCAGAGAGGGGAGGAGTGAGTCAGCCCCACTCAACCAACCACGAACAAGGGGTTGGACTTGGAGAGAAAGATCAAGGAGGTTCGCGAAGGTTGAGGGAGGGGGCCTATATAACCCGCTGCGGGACGTTCCCCAACAGATCGCAGATGAGCTGAGAAAGGAGAGGAGCTTTTACACGAGAGTCGCAAACAGGGTCCAAGAGAGAGCTGGGTTGTGAGGTCCAAGAGAGTTGAGAGTTGCACCGTTGTTGCGTGCGAGATACGAAAAGCCTTTGACAAAGAGCCGCATCAACCAGCCCCGTTTCAACCAGCCGAGTGACCCTGCCGGCGTGCGCTGTAAAGCCGAATACAAGGAGCTGCCGGCGTGCGCTGTAAAGCCGAATACAAGGAGCTGCCGGCGTGCGCTGTAAAGCCAAATACAAGGAGCTGCCGGCTCCCCGCTTCCCGCCCGGAGTGGACCCGCTCGCTGTGCCCTGTGATCCTACCTGCTCATCCCTCCAAACGATTCCTACCCTTCCATCCATTTGCGTACGTGAGTTTGTTTTGTTCGTGCTGTCCTGGGTAGTAAACTAAGTCTGTATAAGCTAGTAATTTGCACTGTGTTACCTGCTTTTTCATGTCCCCTGTAAATAATCGTGACTGCTCTTTTTGCTTATGTGTGTGTAAATAATAAACCCCGTTACTCTTCTGTACGTCTTCTTCTTCTTCCTCTTTGCATTCGTCGTCTTAGTCTTTTCCACATTGAATATCTGTGGCACGATACGGCCAACGTTTGGGTGAATCGGGTTTAGTTTAAAGGGAAGTCGGGGAACAACTGTTCGGCCGCGGTGCCTTCGCTCGGCAAACAACATCCTTATCCGCAGACCGTAACAATATATATATATATATATATATATATATATATATATATATATATATGTAACTCCAAGAAAGTGGTGAGAGACCACGATTTCCGACTGCAATCCTTAACCTGGGCCGGATCCTCACACCCAAAGTCGCTCTACTGTGCTAGTGAATTAAGCGCGGCAGCCAGGGAATCGTGCTTGCGACTATGTGGCAGTACTTGGCCGAGTGAACTAACTCCGCAGGCCACATTATGTGCACTCCCATTTCCATCATGAACTGGGACCAATTGCACACCAGGAAGGCCATCTCAGACCAACCACAAGCGGGATAAATCAAGACAAGTATCAACACTTTCATGGATTTATTATAGACATGGCCGATGAAGCAACACAGTGGAAAAAAATGAGAGGAATGATATAACGATGATACGGGGAGAGGAAATGGCAGGGAATTTCAAATATAAAAAATGGTGGAAAAATTAAACACACAAGTGGCACATATATCAGTACATATGAAACACATAAACATTCGCCCTTACCCCTACGCGAACATACCTGCCCCGGAACATTTATGAACAATTAGTACAGAATACACTACGAGATCCATGAAGAATGACACGAAGAGGCTCTGATGAGTGTGGCAGAGCTTGAGGATGTGGCAGAGCTCCGATGATCTGAAGTCCATACTTTGAGCTAGATGTTGGGTAATTTTCGTTCAGAGGTGGTTCTGTCCCAGCTATGGTGCTAAAAACGTCACTCGTGGTGGTCGGGTCAGGTTGAAGCCACCATGGAGAAAAACGAATGGGAGCCAAAGTATAAAAGAAAGTGAAGAAGAAAACATTTGTAGAAAATGGGTGAAAAGCAGGAGGGGTAACCAAATAAAAGTGTGAACTGAGTGTTGGAAGAGGGAGGAGGGGTGAGCGAGGAGGAGTTCTTGGTGAGCAGGAGGAAAGCAAGAGGGGTTCAGGAGGTGGCGTGAGCTGGGAGCCTGAGGAGGGGTGAGCGGGGAGCATGAGGGGGAATGAGCGGGGAGCACAAGGAGGAATGAGTGGGGAGCACAAGGAGGAATGAGCGGCGAGGAGAAGGCAAGGAGAGGGGAACAGGAGGAGGGGTGAATGGGGATCAGGAGGGGTGAATGGGGATCAGGAGGGGTGAGTGGGGATCAGGATGGGTGAGTGGGGATCAGGAGGAATGAGTGGCGAGCAGGAGGCAAAGGAGAGGGGAGCAGGAGGAGGGGTGAGTGGGGATCAGGAGGGGTGAGTGGGGATCAGGAGGGGTGGTAGAGGTAGTCAAAACCACCTGCTATAAGTAGTCAAGAACTTCTTCTTTGTTCATATATGTATACAGCACATTGTATAACTTGACTCTATGCAGCATAAGGCTGCAGTGTAGCATCATTGTCTGAGGGTGTTGCTCTGCCGCTGTAAAAGTTAAAGCAGGAATTTGCAATTTGTTCAGGGTGCCGATGATAGCTCACCTACTATTCACGAAGGACATCTCGAGATCTTAATGTCCACCAACTAATGCCAGTATATGGGTCGTCATTGTAACGTCCATCTGAGGGGTGGCACACACACTGATTAATCACCCTGCCTGTGAAACACTGGGATGACAGTTTAAATCTGGGTTGTGCAAACCCAGGCTAGACAGCTGAGAGGTTAGTGTGTGTACCTCTAGGCCATCCTGTCAGCCAGGTGAAAAACTAGAAGTTTATGTTTGTTGAGATTAAAAGGTCAAGGTCACAGCAAAATCACATTTCCTGACATGCTTTTAAATATAAACCAAAACATAAGCAATTGATAAAAGACGGTACAAGTCTATTGTTTCTGAGGTCAAAAATTCTTTCAAATTTTCTATTTCAAATCAAATTTCTGAGGTCAAAAATTCACCCCAGATCCACTTTTTTTGAAATTCCGACTTCTTTCCAGGAAGTCCTAGCAGTGTCCATGTATTTTATACATCTCCCACCCCCTCCACCGCCCTTCCCGTGCCTCCTCTCCCCTAAACCCTCTCCCTCCCACAGATCTCCCGAAGTCCCTGTTCTCTGCTGTTGTACTTGTATGCTTCCCTCTCTCTCCTCATCTTGTCTCCCGCTCCCTTTATTATATTATGTTTTATGTGTCAGTTTTTTTTTGTGTGACTAATGTTAGCTCTTACACGAGCCTCGATCTTGTAAAGAAAAAAAAAAAGGTCAAGGACAGCAAGGCCATGTTTTGGGCATACAGTACTTTGTGAGGTAAATTGGCACAGAGTCATGGTTGAGACTTGAGACTTCGGGGTCTTTTGGGTCTTCGGGATATTTTAGGTCTTCATGGTCTTTTGGGTGTTCATTATCTTTTGGGTCTTTGGAGTATTTACGGGTCTAATGGGTATTTTGAGTTATTTTGGGTCTTCTGGTAATTTTGGGTCTTTGTGGTGGTTAGGGTCTTTAACTTCGGGGTCTTTTGGGTCTTCGGGATCTTTTAGGTCTTCGTGGTCTTTTGGGTGTTCATTATATTTTGGGTATTTGGGGTCTTTAAGGGTCTAATGGGTATTTTGAGTTATTTTGGGTCTTCTGGCAATTTGGGGTCTTTGTGGTGGTTAGAGTCTTTAACTTCGGGGTCTTTTGGGTCTTCGGGATCTTTTAGGTCTTCATGGTCTTTTGGGTGTTCATTATCTTTTGGGTCTTTGGAGTCTTTGGAGTCTTTATGGGTTTAATGGGTATTTTGAGTTATTTTGGGTCTTCCGGCAATTTTGGGTCTTTGTGGTGGTTGGGGTCTTTAACTTCGGGGTCTTTTGGTTTTTCGGGTTATTTTGGGTCATCTGGGTCTTTTGGATCTGATAGGCCGGAACTCATTCCGGACCTGCACCAAACAAAATGGGCTTGTCACCTACCCAAATCATCCACCAAGTTTTGTCACAATCCGTCCACAACTTTTTGAAATATCGTGCGATGTATCGTTTTTCACCCTATCTCGCAATCATGAAACCGAGTGCTTTTAAAATTATAGTATCTGGATCCGAATCTGGATCTTCATCAAAATGTAATCATTTTGTCCTTGTCACACACACTACCTGTCCACCAAGTCTCGTCTGAATTTTTCCATAACATTTTGAGATATCCTGGTCAAGAACAGATAAACATAAACAAACACACAAACAAAAAATTTAAACATTCTCGTATCCAGATCCGGATGATCACCAAAATCAAAAAGATTCGTCCTCGTCACATACGAGTTAGGGTCTTGCGAGTGACCTAACTAACAGGTTAGGGACCTGTGCCCCAAATTTCGGCCGAATCTGTCCATAACTTTTTGAGATATCCTGCTCACAGACAGACAGACAAACAGGGGTGAAAACACAACCTCCATCCACTTTTGGTGGCAGTGGTAATAATTTTTCAATGTCAAATTGAAACTCACACAGCTTACTTTTACCTATCTGTAGTAGTTGTGTGTAAAACCTTGTCAAAATTCATCGAAGGCTACCCGAAACATGCAAAACACCTATTCAGCCGCAGTTAGAAAAGCTACCAACCAAATTTGTTATGCATAACAACCAATCATGTAACCTGATTTTTAGCTCTGACACGAACCTCGATCTTGAATACAAAAAAAAAAAAAAAAAAAAATTGGTCAATTTTTCGTAATTGCCAAATTGCTGTTTCCATGACAACTATTTTTGGGGGGTTTCACAAGTATCAGCAAGACATGTTTCTTGTTTTTTTTTTATTGTTGTTGATTGGTGGTGGTGTTCTGTTGCTCTCCTATCCCATGAAATGCCATTCCATGCCATGACCCACCCTTGACGGGTATATCCGTTCGCTACATAATAAGTGAGCCCTTGTATTCGTGATCTGCAAGTGTCTTGCATGCGATCCGAAGAGAAAACAAAGCGGTGACACAAGTTTTCCTTGAACCTCATCAACTTTTGCAAAATGTCTTCCTTTGAGGTTGTTGTTTCATCGTGAGTGCCACATGGGTTTCAAAATATTGAATATTCATTGTGAGCCGAGGCAAAACCTCTCATTCCCATGCGGAATCAAACATGTCGCAGATGCTTTTCATTATGTGTTGTGCTGTCGTGAAGGAGGATGAAATTGTTTCAGTAAAACTGGCCTTTTCGTGCTTCCGCAAGTCCCAGATGGTTAAAGTTTGTTCTGCAGCTGCACCTTGTTTACCTGGAGGTCCTAATAAAGAATTCCAGAAAACATTCTAACAAGTTGAATCGATCTGATCCAGTTGGAAATTAACAAAAATAACAAAAATACCCCCAAAAAATGGAAACAGCAACACAGTGTTTGATCATGTCCATGAACGACTCTGAAAGCATGGATGAGGAAAGCCACGTGACAATAAGTATGAAGGAAGACCTACTTCAGAAATAAAAAGTATAAACTCATCCATCAATGTCTTAAAAACATCTATACTCTATTGTGATGTCGATTGGGCATTAATGAGATGTACAAAATGCTGTCTCTGAAGCAAGCCGCACACCAGCAGCAGACAGATGCCTTGTTATTTCTAATGCCCTTGGATGAGTTGTATTTGAACACGATCCCATTTGCATGTCGTTAATTAAAGTGTGATGGCGGTGGAAGGAGCCAGATCTCGCTTGAAAGCTGACAGGTGATGTGGTTGGGGGGAGGAGGAGGTGAAGGAGGTGTTGAAAACAGTAAAGCGGGATTTAAGTCTTTGAAGAATCGAGGGGAACACGGACAAGGAAACTTTTGCAATGCATTATTTTATACCCCTCCTCATATTTGGGATGTTTGATCAACATTTACATTTATATGACCAAAATAGACCTTCATGGTTTAGAAGAAGAACTTATAGTCAGGTTCACTATGTCAATAAATTATATTTCGTTCAAAATCATGGTAGATTAGCAAACCTATACATTTTTGGAAAGGTTATAGCATAAGGAAACTAAAAATCAATGTTTACATTTGGAGAGATACCTGTATGGCGGCCATTTTGGATTTTCAAAATGGCCACTGTAAAATACATATTTTGTTCTATTTCTGCCTCTAATTACCCTAAAAACTTTGTAAAATATATTAAACCTATATTTTCAGGGACAAGGAATCCAATGAAAGTATCAAATTAGTGCTATGGGGAATGGTAAGACACGAATCAAAGGTTTTGAATTGCAAAATACTGTCTTTATATTCGCGATAAGTTGCATAATCAAATACATGTTATCATTTTGTACAGGCAGTCAATAACATCAAAATGTGTCACAATAATTCATATCACCAAACATACACAGGCAGTCAGCAAAATCATATATACACATGCAGTCAGTATAACTTCACATCTACACAGGCAGGCAATGACAAAATATACACAGGCAGTCAATGGCATCAAACATACACGATTACAGAATATGCCATTTAGAGTTCGTCATCACCGTCCTGTGTGTCGTATCCGACAATATAGTCCGCATCGTTTTCACAGTCCGTTCCACACAAGCAAAGGTCGGTCAAATTGATTGGCAAATCGAATTGGTCGAATGGTCGATCGAATTGGTCGAATGGTCGAATGGTCGATCAAAGCGATTGGTCGATTGGTCGAATGGTCGAATTGGTCGAATGGAATTGGTCGAATGGAATTGGTCGATTGGTCGAATTGGTCGAATCGAATTGGTCGGAATTGGCAAATGTAAACATTGATTTTCAGATTTTCCATGTAATAACGTTTCCAAAAATGTATAGGTTTGCTAATCTACCATGATTTTGAACGAAAAAACAGAGTGAACCTGACTATTAAGAGTCGGACGGTCTCAATGGACATTAAGAAAACTTTATGCTTCATGAGATCCATAGGAGAAAGAATATCCCTTTCTGTCCATAGGATAACTTCCTGGCTAATGAAGGAAATGCCTAGTTAGACCGGAGACCCATACCCAACTCTGAACACACTCACCACCATCTTATTATTATTCACCAAATTCCTTCACGTGATAATTACATCATTCACTACCTTTCTTCTTCAGAATTCTTAATATAATCAATAATCTTCAGTAACGTTCATCTTAATATTCTTTTTCTCCTGTCTCTTTCTTTCTCTTTTTCATAATGATTCTTATTGTCCCGTCCCTTTTGCAGCAGATGATGGAATTGTGTTGTGTGTGTATGTACACTTGTACAGTCACGTGAAAAAGTAAGTACACCCCATGTAAAGTTTTGACTTTTTCAACATATTTCAACATACAGCTATTTGATCTTCATTTCAACAATATTGATAGATAAAGGTGATATAATATAACAAATATCATGAAACATTTACATTTTGTAGTCCATTGTATAATTTGAATAAACATAAATGCAAATTTCGCATGTGGAAAAAGTAAGTACACCCCTACATTTATCACTACTTCAAATACCTGAAATTAGAATCAGGTGCACCAGCTCAGGTGCAAA
>NC_136262.1:71685088-71702588 GCF_964187855.1 Myxine glutinosa
AAAGACAGACAATACAAGGGTGAAGACACAACCTTTGTCCTCCTTTGGTACATGGCGGAGGGAATAAGCTAAGGAGAGAGTATTTCAGACAAATAATCAATTTAACAGTTCGATGTACTGTATCACCATGTACAAACAGCCACTTTAGATTACCACGACATATATTTTACGTTGGAAATAATTTAATCATATTATTCATGTAGATACAGTTTGTATTGAATTTTGATCTGTGACGTAATAAATGCATGAAGTCCCGCATTAAAAAGCGAAATCACGTGGTACTTTCTCCAGTTGGACAGAAGAGGGATGGGGAGAGCGATCGCATGCTGTGAACGAGTGTCCTGGTTTACGGCCAACTTAGCATTAAGGAAACAGCTTTATTCCTGGACTATTAGCCGCCCCCAGAGTACGAATATGCTTGAGCATGGCCTATTCAGTCTGGCTTTTATGTTTCTGCAAAGTAACAATTCATTTGTAACTAAGAACATGACATGGCAACTGAAATCCTCTTTTATTGCATATACTGTACACGTTTCGAATAAATTAATGAAGGATTTGTGGCCAAAGAAAATTATTATATATATATATATATATATACAGTAATATGATAGATAGACAAAACAATGATAGTTATTTTTTAGCATTTGTTTAGACAAGTGTGATGTACTATTTGTGCAATAGATATGCATTGCATGCAGTGCTTTCAGAAAGTATTCACACCCCTTGATTTTTTTTACAATTTGTTGTGTTACAGCCTGAATTTAAAATTGATTGAATTTTAATTTTTTGCCACTGATCTACACATAATACCACAGAATGTCAACTTGGAATTAAAAAAAAAGTTTGCAAAATAATTAAAAAGAAAATACAGAAATATGCAATTTGCATAAGTATTAAACCCAGAGTCAATACTCAGTAAAAGCACCTTTGCCAGCGATTACAGCTTCGAGTCTTCTTGGGTATGTGTATGTCTGTATCAGCTTTGCACATCTGGATTTGTGGAGTTTCTCCCATTCTTCATTGCAGATTTGCTTGAGGTCTGTCAAGGTGGATGTGGAGCGGCGGTGAACAGCAATCTTCAAATCTTTCCACAGATTCTTAATGGGATTGAAGTCTGGGTTTCAGCTGGGCCACTCAAGGACTTTCATGTTCTTGTTCTGAAGCCATTCCACTCATTCCAGTGTTGCTTTGGTTGTATGATTGGGGTCATTGTCCTGTTGTAACGTAAATCATCGCCACAGTCTTAGGTCTTTTGCACTCTGAAGCAGGTTCTCCTCAAGGATTTGCCTGTATTTAGCTCCATTCATTATTCCCTCTGTCCTTACAAGTTTCCCAGTCCTTCCTGCTGAAAATCATCCCCATAGCATGATGCTGCCACCACCATGCTTCATGGTAGGGATGGTGTTCGGTGGTTGATGAGCTGTGCTCGGTTCCACCAGACTTAGCGCTTTGCATTCAGGTCAAAGACGGGAATTTGGTCTCTCAGTCCATATCATCTTTTGCCTCATGCTCTAATAGTCTTTAGCGTGCCTTTTTGTAAACTCCATGTGATTTGCCTTTTTATCAGGAGTGGCTTCCATCTGGCCACTCTCCCATAAAGCCTAGGTTTGTGAAGTGCTGCAGATGCTGCTGTCCTTCCAGCAGGTTCTCCCATCTCAGCAAAGGAACTCTGTGGTTCTGTCAGTGTGGTCATTGGGTTCTTGGTCACCTCCCTGATGAAAATCCTTCTTGCCCGGTTGCTCAGCTTGGTCAGACGGACAGCTCTTGGAAGAGTCTGGGCAGTTCCATATTCTTTCCATTTCCTAATGATATAACTCACTGTGCTCTTGGGAACTTTCAAAACTCTTTGCCAGATATATGTATCCTCACAATTCTATCTCGGAATTTTACGGACAGTTCCTTGGACTGCATGGTGGAATTTCTGCTCTTACATACACTGCCAACTGTGGGACCTCGCATAGAAAGGTGTGTTTATTTCTGAATCATGTCCAATCAATTCAATTGGCTATAGGTCGACTCCAATCAAGTTGTTGTGACATCCCAAAGATGATCAAAGCAAATTTGATGCACCTGAGCTCAATTTGGAGTGTCATAGTAAAGGGCTTGAATACTTATTAACTCAAGACTTTTCAGCTTTTCATTTTTAATTGACAAGTCCACCCACCCACTATGGGGGCGGCAGGAAGGATCATTCCTCTCTGGGATATATAGATTACAGTATATCTAGGATTGGGCATCAATAACATTGGGGGTGTGTTTATTTAGCAAGTTTCTTGTAGATTGTTTGCCATGTACCTTAAGCATTCGAGCAAGCACTCCATTCTAAACTGTTGATAAGAAATGGCTGACTTTGCAAGCGCTAGCTAGGTGACTTGGTGACTGCACATACCCTGGCCCAGGTTTCCTCCCTTTCAGTTTTGTATTAAATAACAGTAGTGACTGTTTCAAAAGGTAATCATAACGAAAGCCTTGTGCAGCACTGACTGTGCTGCACAAGCACATGGAAGTTCAGCACTGACTGCTAAGACTGACCATCGTCTTATCATTGCAAAGCTAAACATTAAGATCCATTCCCCGAGACATCCCCAGGGCATGGAAGTTCAGCAGTATCTCAATGTCTCATGGATAAAACAGGCAAACATTAAGGAATCTCTCTCAGATATACTCGAGAGTCACCTCTGTACCCGAGAGTGTGAAATAGACACACTGCATTGAAATGATTGGGTGACATTCAGGGAAATAGTGAGCAGTACTCCACCATTCTTGAGGACTTTGACCCTACCTCTTGTAAGCATCAAAATTGGTTTGTAAGCAATGATAAAGAAATTCAGAATCTACTGGAGAAATGTTGCCTTTACAGGACTTACATCAATACCAAGTCATC
The DNA here is from genome assembly GCF_964187855.1 of Myxine glutinosa. Taxonomy (NCBI): domain Eukaryota; kingdom Metazoa; phylum Chordata; class Myxini; order Myxiniformes; family Myxinidae; genus Myxine; species Myxine glutinosa. Next base: position 71,687,973 of record NC_136262.1, read on the forward strand.
ATTACCCAAGCAAGATGTCTATCGCAACATCCGTAGGACCATCCAACGTAAGCTCAGAGAGATGCAAGATACTTGTCTGAACCAGAAAAGCAGATGAGCTTCACTCACATGCCAACTACAAAGACTGGAAGAGATTATATGATTCCATGAAAAATGTCCACAGGCCCCAGTCAATTGGTTCATCACCACTCCTCAGTGCTGATGGATCAACACTGCTCACAGAAAAATCTCAAATACTAGATAAATAGGCAGAGCACTTCAACCACATTGCCAACCAGCGGCCATCATCCATCACTGAAGAAGCAATCAACAGGCTGCCACAGGTTTCCATCAACATCTTTCTAGATGACCCTCCAATGCTGTTGGAAACGACAAAAGCTATTGAACTCCTACCAAATGGCAACGTTCCAGGATACAATTATATTCCAGCTGAGGTCTACAAGGCTGGAGGTCAATGGCTCCTTTCTCTTCTGGGCAATATCTCAGGCACCTTTTGAGCTAGGAAGCTGATATTTGGACATGACAATGACCAAGTGATTTGGCTATAAAGGCTATTTTTGATTTATTGATCAATTAATCATTTAATTATTTAATTATTCGATTAATCTTTTTCTTTTTTTCTTTTTTTTACAGATTTGGATGAAATTGTGGTGGTTTATGTGTTCTATTAGCCAAATGATTAATTATTTAATTTTTTTAATGATTATTATTTATTTATTTTCATTATTAATCATTTATTTATTTTCCTTCTCATCTGGGCAAAATCTGAGGCACCATTTGAGCAAGAAAGCTGATATTTGGACACGATAGTGACCAAGTGATGTGGCTATAAAGGATATTTTTGATTTATTTTTTGATTTATTGATTAATCAATTAATCAATTAATTATTTATTGATTAATAAATTTATTATTTAATTTTTTTATTGATGCCTTATTTAATTGAATTTATAAAAGTTACATCTTCGGATGAAGCACTAGTGGTTTAGTTATGCACTTAGCCAATTGATTGAGAAAATATTTTCTGAAAATCTCTCCTTGATTTTAATTATGCAATTAATCAATCAATTATTGTACACCTCTCCCTCCCAATACAGTCTCTATGAGCTGCACGGCAGTATTGCCGGGCGCCAGAGGCGACCCGGCAATGTCGCGCTGGAGGATATTTAATTATTTGGCATGGGGGCGGTGTACTTTGAATGTATCTGTTCTTGTTTTCTTGTTTTACAATTGCTTTAAAATAAATGAGAGATTTACACATACTGATTGTTATTTGAAAAATAAAATTGGAATGTACTGGACTAATATGATCATCTCGTCGATATCATCTTTGGAGCGGCTCTCGTAGCATTAATTTATGCTTTTTTTATCCGATTATTCTTTTTAAAATCATATTCTGTGCCAGTTGCTTGGCAACAATCCCTCCCACATTTATGGCTGCATAACTCCCTTACTGCGGTGGGGCTTTTGGACATGGTTAGTAACATACAAAGGGGGTTTGAGAAAGCCCGCCACACTAACGGAGGGTTAAACACCACCATGGGATGGAGTGGTGACCTGTCCAGAGTTCATTCTCGGCTTTGGAAGGTGCACGGCACGGAGTCGTGGGTGTTTCAATGCCCTCCAGAGGACTATGAAAGCTTGTTTCAATTTTAATATTATTGTTGTTATTATAAGACTTACAAATTGTTTGATCGAATATGTGCATATCAATGATATCATATCATATGCAATCGAATTTAAAAGGAGACAATCATTAATGTGGCAACTTATTAAAAATCCATCTACAACAAGAAAAGCTCTGAACTGTTTATATTTGGCCACAATATCTCTCATGTTCTTCATATTCAATTGATGAAAATTGACTTATTCTTTTCACAAAAAAAGCTTTCAAGTCAATCAGAAAGGCACAAGTGAAAACTTGGGCACCTGAAACAAAATGCCAGAGCAAAGTGATCACATCATCGAGCAACATCTTACCTAATACTAACATTTTCTACCTTTAGTACCTGTTTGCACACATGCAGTCTCGCAACTTCCCAAGGCCTGTACTTTTACATAGTTTATATGTGGGATATGCATGACTGTACATATATGATACACAGCTATCTCTCCAAAGCAAATAATAGCGTTGTTCCAAAAGTCAAGGCCCTGAGATACATGTACAGATAGTCCTCAAAGCAGACGGTCATATGTTGCAGTGAAACATGAAAGAGCTTAGAGAGAATGATCAAATTATTGAAATTAATCCGTTGTAATTTTAGTCTCTCTTTTCTCACCAATGCCATCGAGGCAATGGGTTGAGGTTTATTTTTCAATTGTGGCATCCTGCAGGTCATAAAGCTGCTTTCGGCTCTGTTGTGACTGTAAAGATGCAATGATCAACACAGGCCTCACAAAGTAGGCCTCAAAAGAGTAGGCTTTAAAATGGAGGCATTCATAATACGAGCAAATGCTCTCGTCCCTATGCGTGGAATATTTCCTACCGATTCTTGTTGATGCCTCTGTTTTGCATCCTGCCGAATGGAATCCAATTGCTCCTCGCGTTGCTGGGCCCATTCTTGTTGCTGCCCCCCTAGTCTTGCATTCTGATGAATAAAAATCAATCTTTTTCTTGTTGTGCTGCTTTTGCCTTTTTTCTTGGCATTGTGGTGCACTTGTTTGAATTGCAATTTAATTCTTGCTGCAAAACAATATATTTTCTCAAAATAAATGTTCCCTTTCCTTTTTCTCTTCTCCCCCCACCGAAGGAAGAAAATGCCCAGATGGGTGAAATTTTTTTCTTCTTTTTCAAAACTTCATGGAATAAATTAAACTTACACTTCAGGGTGCCCTCATTAATCCCTGAAAATTCAGCTTGCTCGGTCAAATCCTCTCAGAGGAGTGGATGATACATACATAGAGTACATACATAGAGTACATACATAGAGTACACACATACAATCATACACATATACATACATACATACATACATACATACCTACATACCTACATAGTACATACAACACAGTACATACATAAATAAATAAATACATACATTACAGTACATACATGAATAAATACATACATACATACATACATCACAGTACATACATAAATAAATACATACATACATACATCACAGTACATACATAAATAAATACAGACATACATACATCACAGTACATACATACATCACAGTACATACATAAATAAATACATACATACATACATACATACATCACATTACATACATACATACATTCATCACAGTACATATATAAATAAATACATACATACATCAGAGTACATACTTAAATAAATAAATACATACATTCATCACAGTACATATATAAATAAATACATACTGTTGCGAATATGGAATTTGGCCTCCATATCCGCTTGTAAATATTCCCCTATTTTCTCCAATACTCCCCAACTTTCCCCAATCCCCCATTCCCTAGTCCCATTGCATGTAAATAACAATCAGTAGAGCCGACCTTCCCCTTATTCCCCCATTAAATGTCGTGCCCAGGTCCACCGCACCACAGGTAGCCAACTTTCGGACATCTTCCTAGTTATTCTTATTCTATGTCAGTTAAGGCCTCGTTTCCATTAATTATGACTCTTCGTTGCACCAGAATGTGATTATATGGCATCAGTAGTGAGTTTAGGACCTTTCCCATACCTCCTTCCATCTTCTTCCCCAACAATTACAACAACAACAGAGGAGATGGCGGCGGAGCGGGGGAGGATGCGTCCTCACACCGGCTCGATTAGCGCCATTGACCACGCGCTCCACGGGGTTACCACGAAGGGGCTCCTTGTCAGCTCCTCGTCAAGGGCGGAGCCTGGTAAACCCCCCCGCACGCACCCAATGAGAAGCAACGTGCCGATTCCATCTGGGGCGGCGCTAACGAGCCGAGGGCGTGTCACTCCCCGCCGGATATACGCGGCCCCGCGCCGGACCGGATGTGAGAGAGATGCGCCCCGAGCTGGAGAAAGAAGGACCTGCGAGCGCTGAGAGAGAAAGGCCCGCCTGTGAAAGAACGTCCCCTCCGAGCGCTGTGAAACCTCCCGCATCTCTGGACCGGACCGGGTCGATTCTAACCTTTGAGCACAGGTGCACCTGGAGCCATCGCTACCCGCCTGTCCTTTCCATCAACCCCCGTGTGAGTCAGCCGTTGTCCCGTTTGCCTGTCGTCTGTTGGGGAATAATATAAGATTGTGTCTAAGTGCTTGTCTTTCTATGTTGTACCTCTCGTCCCTGTAATCTGACCTTCCGTAACGAATATAATCTCCTCCGGAGGTCTTGAGAACCGTATCCCTGGTGTCGTCATTTTATAACCCAGCCGGGTGTCTTCTTTTTCTTATTGAGCCAGCGTGGCGCGGCTTCGTCAACGTCGAGTATAATCGGTAACTTGTGCAGACGTGGTCATACCAAAACCGCTCGGTAAACTAACATCTAAGCCACGTCTGTAACAATTGGTTGTCAGGAGTTGGATTCGAACCTGGGACTAAATTTATTTAGCCCAAATTTTGGAACACCAATTGTACTATTAGAGTAACAATTGGTGTCGAGGAGTGAGATTCGGACCCGGGACTAAATTAGTTAGGCCCAAATTTTGGGAGGGAAAATCGAGCCGGAGCGCGTACGGCGCTCGACCAAATCGATCCGGAGCGCGGTCCCGCGGTTACTGCGCTCGACGAAATTATAACGGCGAAATTTCGAATTTGTGTTACGAAACTCGAATTTTGAAAGTCGCGCCATGGCGGATCAAGACGGCTGGGGTCCGGTAGGGGAGAGTGAAGCAGGGTCGGTCCAGGACCAAATTGAGGGACATGAGGGACATGAGGAGAGCGAAACAGCGAGGGTAGCAGGCACGCAAAATGGCGCCTCGCAAGAGCGCGCGGTAGCCGAGCCCGCTGTATCAACGGGCTTTAACATGCAGCCGATTGACATGCAGGCCCTCATTGCGCAGTTACAGGCAGCTGTACAGATGAGTATGGAGAGCCAAATTGAGCGATTTAGTGAGCGGTTGAGTAATAAAATGGAGGCTCAGAGTGAGCAAATCGAAGCAACAATAAACGGAATGAGGGCCGATAGGAAGGAAAGGGAGCAGAGGGACAGAGACCGCAAGTTGGGCGGAAGGGTCCCAGGGGTGCACAAGGAAGTAACGCGGGTCGAAAAGCGCTGGTTGAGCGAAGCGGAGGAAAGCACGGGTACAATGACGGGGGTAGAAAATAGAATGGCTGCCCAGGAGAATCAGATAGAGGGAGTGAAAAATGGGTTAGAGGGGTTAGAAAACACCATGGAAGGCAAATTGAGGGACATGAGGGACCAAGCGGAAAGGGAAGTTAACCAAATGGGGCAGCAGATAGAGGGGGTCAGAATGGGGGTAGAAACCAAACTGGATGCTCACAGGGAGGAAATGGAGCAGATGAGGGTGGCATCTGGGCAGGAGATGCAAGTGATGGGAGAGCAGATCAGAAGAGGAGTGAGTGAGGAGGTCGGAGGAGTGCGCGAGGAGGTGAGGCACTGTAAGGAGCACATGGAGAAGGAGGTGAGAAAGGGGACTGTAAAATTACAAGGGGGCATAGAGGACCTGACGCAGGAGGTGGAGCAGCTGACGGTGGGACAGACGGAGTTAGTGGAGCAGGTTCAAAGGAACACTGCGGTATTAGGAGGTTTAAAGGCGACACAAAAAGAAATTAAAAACGACTTGATAGCGACACAGAGGCAATGTCAGATGGTACGTGAGGGACTGACAACGAGGTTGGACGAGGTGGTAGAGGTAATGGAGACGAAGGACCGGCAGGTGAGGACGCACATGGAAACGGTCAAGGTAGCCTTGGAGGATGAGCTTGAGGAGACGTACCGGGGAATAAAAGAGGTGAAGCACAAATTAGAAGAAGTGGAAGAAGGGATGAGTGAAATTAAGAAGCGACGGAGAGGGGATAAGAAAGAAATAAAAGAGGAGATAAAAGAATTGGTCCAAAGTCTGTGTTTGGATCGTGATGATGTGCTCATTAACCGGATGAGGGATTCGCAGGTGATGGAGGAGAAGCGAAGAGGAAGAGGACCCGGTGTAAGTGGTGACCAATATGGTCGTGCGTATGATGCGCCAGGGGATTTAAGAAGCTTGGGGGTCGAGATAGACCCGGGTGTTCGTGAGAGGCCGTTGGTGAAGTGTGCGACAGGTCTGGTGTGCGAAAAAGGAGGTGTGCAAGAAAGTCCGACTCTGGGGTGTGTGAGGAAAAAGTGCACGCCAAGGAGTGAGGGTGCTGGCGAGAGTGAGTCGGTCGTAGCGAGTGTGCGAGGGAGCACATGGAAGCGCGGTGTGGTAAGTGTTACAGAGGGTGTGACGGGAGAGTGTGCGCGAGAGAGGTGTGTGACGGACAGGTGCATGAGGAAAGAGTGCGCTGTCAGAAGTAAGGAAGAGTGTCCACCTGTGGTGAGTGTTACAGAGGGTGTAATGGGAGAGTGTGCGCGAGAAAGGTGTGTGACGGACAGGTGCATGAGGAAAGAGTGCGCTGTCAGAAGTAAGGAAGAGTGTCCACCTGTGGTGAGTGTTACAGAGGGTGTAACGGGAGAGTGTGCGCGAGAAAGGTGTGTGACGGACAGGTGCATGAGGAAAGAGTGCGCTGTCAAGAGTAAGGGTGAGTGCGCTGTCAAGAATGGAGGTGAGAGTAGTGCGAGTGACAAGGAGAGTGAGCTGGTTGTGACAGGTGAGCGAGGATGTACACCTGGGATGGAAGGATGCACACCTGGAATGGTAGAGCGTGAGTGGGAATGCACGCTGGAGTTGGTGGTGAGGCACGTGGTTGGGTGTGCGAATGAGGGCACACCTGTGATTGTCACAGAGGAGGTGACTGAGGAGGGGGCGCGAAGAGGTGTTTTGGTGAGGTGTGCGACCAACGAATGTGTGCCAAAGTGTTCGGTGGTCAGGTGTGTGACCAAGGCTGTGAGTGGAATGGGTGTACCTGGGTGTGTAAGGAAAGGTACGAGGAGCATGGGCACGGCTGGATGTGTGAGCAAGGAACGGGCTGCGGGGTGTAAGCGTCCAGGTGAAGCATCGACGTTAGACGGGGTAGAGTTTAGAACGACTTATAGCCGAATCGGGCCCTCGGTGCGTGCTGGGCCTCGCTTTGAACGGCCGCGTCCGTGCTCCACTAGGCGGAGCTGGCAGCCCGATAGAAAGGGTCGTCATGGCGACCACTTTTTGGTGAGACGTGCCGGCAGGTCTAGATCGGGGCATTGGATGGCTCCACGCCGAGGTGGTGTGTGGGATCTCGGCACGGGTAAGCCCCCGTCCCTGCCCCGACTGCCGGACGCATCCAGCCGCTGGCACAAAACAACCAGCATCCATTGCTTGGCTTTACGAAGCCGGGCTTTGGACAGGGATTAGCGCACCGAGAGGTATTAGTGAGTAGACTGGGTGATGAGGTTAGTGTTTTGGCCCCGAAATTAGAAAAAGGCGAAATTTGATGATTGGCAAAGGATTGGCAGAGTGATGATTGGTAATGGTACAGTGATTGGCAGATGATTGGCAAATTTTTGAATTGTTGGATTTGGACGAGCGAAATTGGTAGTGAGAGACCCCCGATGTGGTGGGATGGCAAATCCACCATCCCTCACAGAAAGTGGGGGCAAAGGAGCTATAGTTTATGGGGTGTATGGCAGTGAAAACTAGCCTGGGTGGGTTAGGTTATATTGTAGGGATCTAGAAGAGATTGACATTAGGTAACGTTAAGTTTAGTTAGTGACTGATACCTGTAGTGGGGACGCAGGTAGATTAGTGTGGATGATAATGACGAGGGAGCGCAATAGTTTAAAGGGACGACTGGGAAGCGCAAGTTTCAGAAGGGAGTAGTTAGCTGAGATGATGCCGTGTGTGTGTGAGAATTGAACAGGTGTGATTGCACAGGTGTGCAACTGGACAGGTGTGTGGAGCAGTGTATGAGTAGTGAGTGTGGTGGATCAGCGCGAATGCGCTTGGGGAGAGAAGGGTGCAGGTGGCACCAGGTGTGAGAGCACAGGTGTGCAAGTACAGGTGTGTGGAGAAAGTTGGAGTAAGTGGTACGGAGTGGTGTGCATGGTGCGAAGGTGTGGATGGGGGAAGAGTGGACCCCCATCACGGATACCCGGGGCGGGTAGTGTAAGTGTTAGGTAGAGGGTGCAGGTAAATTGTGGTTGGATATTGGCATCTGTGGTGCGGTTGCAGAATGGTGTTGTGAATGGGTGCATTAGTGTTGTGGAAATGGCTGGGCGTGTAGCCTGTTAGTGTGTGTAGTTGGTTGGGCACTCCACCACTGTGAGGATGTCGGCCAGGTGAGGCCGCAGGTGGGCTCTGGGAGCCGGTAGAGTTGTGGATGGGGCCCGAGGATCCGGAGGACGGACCCGGGTAGCCCAGTGCCAGAGAGGGCACCGAGTGGGGAGAGTGCCAGAGGGCCTTCCCCAGGTAGTTAGGTTAGGGCAAGGAGCAGGTAAGCTCGGAGGCAACTGCAGTGGTGGAGGTGTGCAGGTGGGTAGACCCACTGGGAGAGGTACACGCCACAGCCCAGAAATTGTGCGAGGGCACCGGGAGATGAATCGGGGGAGTGAGACCCCAAATTGAAGCGCACCACAGTTTGGCCAATGGGAATTGGTTTTTAGAACCCATAGTGTAAGGGGGCCAATGGTTTGGCCGGAGAAAGACCCCGGGTAGTGTAAAGTTGTTAAAGTCATTTAGGAAATAGTTAGGATTGATGAACCTGTCGCACCATACGCAGCCACTTACCTGTGGTGATGATGACTCCACACCTGTGTTTTCTTTGTTTTGTTGCAGGAAATGAGATTGTGAGGATTGGTGAGACGCATCACGACGTGGATGAGACATTGGGGTGATTCCATCTCTCCCTCCCTAGGAGGGACTGATGATGAATTGGTAATGGCAAATTATGATGTTGAGTTGGAGATGGCAAATTTTGATGAGAGTTGAAAATGGCAAATTTGATTGGTTAGGAGGGAGAGAAGACGAATTTGGTATATGGGAGGAACAGGGAAGACAGTAGGGATGTTTGTTGATTTGTAAAGTAGATGTTTATGGGTAGTGTTGTGTTTTGTGGATACAGTAAGGGGTAAGGGAGGGGCCATGTAGGTTACCTGGTGGGGGGGGGGGGGCGTACGATAGGAACGTACCTGTCTCACCTGGTTCCCATGTGCCCCCAGTGTGCATCACCTTACATTGCGTGCACTTTTGCGCCCTTACCACCTTACTCACTTGTCTGCTTCTTTTGTCTCCCACCTCCGAGGATCTGGCTTTGGGGTAGAGAGAGAGGAGAGAGAGGTGCTGGCTGCGCAGTTGTGGGCCTGCACTTTCGCTGTTTGCTGCCGGGATCGATACACCATATGGACCGCAATGGTTGTGGCCACCCACAATGGACCGCAGTTCGTTTGCGGCCAAGCACCACCCGGGGATGGACCTATGGGTCAACGTGGCACCTATGCCATACAGGTGAACCACTTTTAGTTAACACCAAGTGCACCACAAGAAGAGCAAGAGACACCTGCAGGGTTAGGGGTTGTCGCATTTATTTTTATTCCATGAACAATGGTGACTGCACCGATTGGTGGTGGGGTGGTGCTTTTGATGCTGGGAAAGGGTGCTCTGCACGTTATTAAAGGCCGTCGGCCACAGAGCACTCGTGGGTTGGTGTATCGATGCTGGCAAGCGCGCTCTCTCTATGCATAACATCTGCATGTGTTCCTCCAAAAACAGGTCCTGGATCGTAGTGTAAATAGCAGCGTAGTCGTGTAAATAATGCTCCCTACCGGCTGTATGTTTAGTTTGAGAATTCTTTCCGGATTCGGTTATCCTGTGGGTGTGTTTCTGTGAGGAGAAGGGTGCAACGTCGCAGGGGGACATATTTACTCATTCGTGAATATCTGTAAAACTGTCGCACTCAGGGTAGAGTTAATAGTAGAGGGAACTACATTGCGTGCCACACTAAAGTAGGTAAAAATTTATCGGGTCGGGACGCCCCGAGGGTAGAGAAGGGTGCAATGTTGCGAATATGGAATTTGGCCTCCATATCCGCTTGTAAATATTCCCCTATTTTCTCCAATACTCCCCAACTTTCCCCAATCCCCCATTCCCTAGTCCCATTGCATGTAAATAACAATCAGTAGAGCCGACCTTCCCCTTATTCCCCCATTAAATGTCGTGCCCAGGTCCACCGCACCACAGGTAGCCAACTTTCGGACATCTTCCTAGTTATTCTTATTCTATGTCAGTTAAGGCCTCGTTTCCATTAATTATGACTCTTCGTTGCACCAGAATGTGATTATATGGCATCAGTAGTGAGTTTAGGACCTTTCCCATACCTCCTTCCATCTTCTTCCCCAACAATTACAACAACAACAGAGGAGATGGCGGCGGAGCGGGGGAGGATGCGTCCTCACACCGGCTCGATTAGCGCCATTGACCACGCGCTCCACGGGGTTACCACGAAGGGGCTCCTTGTCAGCTCCTCGTCAAGGGCGGAGCCTGGTAAACCCCCCCGCACGCACCCAATGAGAAGCAACGTGCCGATTCCATCTGGGGCGGCGCTAACGAGCCGAGGGCGTGTCACTCCCCGCCGGATATACGCGGCCCCGCGCCGGACCGGATGTGAGAGAGATGCGCCCCGAGCTGGAGAAAGAAGGACCTGCGAGCGCTGAGAGAGAAAGGCCCGCCTGTGAAAGAACGTCCCCTCCGAGCGCTGTGAAACCTCCCGCATCTCTGGACCGGACCGGGTCGATTCTAACCTTTGAGCACAGGTGCACCTGGAGCCATCGCTACCCGCCTGTCCTTTCCATCAACCCCCGTGTGAGTCAGCCGTTGTCCCGTTTGCCTGTCGTCTGTTGGGGAATAATATAAGATTGTGTCTAAGTGCTTGTCTTTCTATGTTGTACCTCTCGTCCCTGTAATCTGACCTTCCGTAACGAATATAATCTCCTCCGGAGGTCTTGAGAACCGTATCCCTGGTGTCGTCATTTTATAACCCAGCCGGGTGTCTTCTTTTTCTTATTGAGCCAGCGTGGCGCGGCTTCGTCAACGTCGAGTATAATCGGTAACTTGTGCAGACGTGGTCATACCAAAACCGCTCGGTAAACTAACATCTAAGCCACGTCTGTAACAATACATACATCAGAGTACATACAGAAATAAATAAATACATACATACATGCATAATTGCATATACATCACAGTACATATATAAATACATACATACATACATACATACATACATACATCACAGTCAGTACATACATAAATAAATACATACATTCATCACAGTACATATTGTTACAGACGTGGTGGTGGATGTTAGTTTACCGAGCGGTTTGGTATGACCACGTCTGCACAGTTTGCCCGATTATGCTCGAACGTTGACTAGTCGCGCTACGCTAGGTCAATGAAGGAAAAGACACACGGCTGGGATTAAAATGACACGACACCAGGGATACGGTTCTCAAGACCTCCGGAGGAGATTATATTAAGGCGGAAGGTTCAGATTACAGGGATGAGAGGTACAGCATAGAAAGACAAGCACTTAGACACACTCTTATATTAACCCCAACAGACGACAGATAAACGGGACAAAAGGCTGACTCACACGGGGATTGATGGCAAGGAAAGCGGGTATCGATGGCTCAAGGTGCACTCTTGGCTCAAGGACAGGGTACTGTACGGTCCAGTAGATGCAGGGAGGTCACAGCGCTCGGAGGTCACGACTGGTACTTCCTCTTCAAGCTCGGGGCGCATCTCACGTCACGTCCGGTACGTGGCCGCGTATATCCGGCGGGGAGTGACACACCCTCGGCTCGTTAGCTCCGCCCCAGATGGAATCGGCTCGTTGCTTCTCATTGGGTGCGTGCGGGGGGGGGGGGGTTACCGGCTCCGCCCTTGACGAGGGGCTGACAGGGAGCCCCTTCGTGGTAACCCCGTGGAGCGCATGGTCATGGCGGCTAACCGAGCCGGTGGGAGGACGCACACTCCCCCCCGCGCGCCGTGGTTGTAGTTGTTGTTGTAGCTGTAGTTGTTGTTGTTGTTGTTGTTTGGGGAAGAAGATGGGAGGAGGTATGGGAAGGTCCTAAACTCACTACTGGTGCCATATAATCACATTCTGGTGCAACGAAGAGTCAGAATTAATGGAAAGGAGTCCTTAACTGACATAGACTAAGAATAACTAGCAAGATGTCCGAAAGTTGTCTACGTGAGATGCGGTGGACCTGGGCACGACATTTAATGGGGGAAAAAGGGGTAGGTCGGTTCTACAGAGTGTTGTTTACAGACAATGGGACTAGGGAATGGGGGATTGGGGATAGTTGGGGAGTATTGGGGAAATAGGGGAATATTTACAAGCGGATATGGAGGCCAAATTCCATATTCGCAACAATATATAAATAAATACATACATACATCAGAGTACATACAGAAATAAATAAATACATACATACATGCATAATTGCATATACATCACAGTACATATATAAATACATACATACATACATACATACATACATACATCACAGTCAGTACATACATAAATAAATACACACATACATACATACATCAGTGTATATACATAAATAAATACATACATACATACATACATCACATTACATACATACATACATTCATCACAGTACATATATAAATAAATACATACATACATCAGAGTACATACTTAAATAAATAAATACATACATTCATCACAGTACATATATAAATAAATACATACATACATCAGAGTACATACAGAAATAAATAAATACATACATACATGCATATACATCACAGTACATATATAAATACATACATACATACATACATACATACATACATCACAGTACATACATAAATAAATACATACATACATACACAAGACATTAGAGTACATACATAAATAAATATATACATACATACATCAGTGTACATACATAAATAAATACATACATACATACATACATACATACATCACAGTACATACATAAATAAATACATACATACATACATCAGACATTAGAGTACATACATAAATAAATATATACATACATACATCAGACATTAAGAGTACATACATAAATAAATATATTCATACATACATCACAATACATACATACATACATACATCAGAGTACATACATAAATAAATACATACATACATACATACATCACAGTACACATATAAATAAATACATACATACATACATGAGAGTACATACATAAATAAATACATACATACATCAGAGTACATACATACATACATACATACATACATACATACATACATACATACATACATACATACATACATCACAGTGCATACATACATACATACACACATCACAGTACATACATAAATAAATACATACATACATACATCAGACATTAGAGAACATACATAAATAAATACATACATACATACATACATACATCACAGTGCATACATACATACATACATACATCACAGTACATACATAAATACATACATACATACAGTACGTACATACATACTTTCCCTTCATTATATATATATGAAGAAGAAGATAACCCTCAAAATATGGGTCCAAATCACAGGCCTTAAAACATCAGCCTTAAAATTGTAAGTCCTCATAACAACTACAAATACAAATCAGAAATATGGACAAAATAATTTCATCCAGCATTATGGATGAGATATATTTGATCAACACTTGTGATTTAAATGTGAAATTGTTAATACGGTACCGCATGAAGTTTATACACATTTTGTATCTCCTGGTCAGCACGGAGGTGACGAGCTTAATTGAGGTAGATTTCTTCTTTCTTTCTTTTTTTAAAATAAGAAATATTTCCAGATGGGAAACAGATGAATTATACATTCCGCTGTCACGCGGACATTTCATGAATTTACCTTTAATTGATCACGAGCTTGCTTCGCTCCACGTGGTTCCTGCGCATCCTCATTGGGTCCGGTCGCACATGAATATTTCAGCTCGGCGTGAAGAGTGCTGGCAACTCACCAAGAGGAGAAATGAAAATGCAATTGCTTTGAAATAATTTGCATTACAAGCACACGGCCGTGATTGTGACTGCATCCGTTGATTTATGGTCCTAAAGCGCATCGTAAACGCTGGAAATTTAAGATCCCTGCATCTGTTCTGTTTGGCAGAGATTTATAATCGGCGAGCTATGCCAAGGCATTGCCATCAGGTAGCAATTAGTACAAAACTGCCCTATTTGTGTGCCAAGCCATCGCCCGCTTCTCTGCTCTCCGTGTTTTGCCCTTGCCTGCTTTGAAGCACCTGTTCCGAATTTCTACATGGCAAAAACTTTCTACAAAGAATGACAATTATATTGATTTCTGACAGTGACACGTACGAGCACAGGCGATTATTAAAAATGAGTGTGTGCGTGCTTTTGGTTGTTATTTCAATATTCGGGTTTCAGGAGGTAGAAACGAGCCCTCCTAGGTCTCAAGTATCCAGCTTCATGTGTGTGTATATATACGAAAATGAATGTCGGCATATATTGTGTGTGTGTGTGTGTGTGTGTGTGTGTGTGTGTGTGTGTGTGTGTGTGTGTGTGTGTGTGTGTGTGTCGCAAAGGTGGGCGGTCCGCTTCGAAAG